>NC_047030.1:26717279-26747635 GCF_902652985.1 Pecten maximus | reverse complement strand
CCAGTTTATGGTCCCTTTAACAAAATAAACAGAAAATAACAAAACGTGAGGATTAAGTATGTGTGAATTAAAACTGGTTTAAAATCTTCAAAATAGTTACTCACTATAGGACTGAGTGGGATTCATCAGATTCATTTGACATTTTGGCACCTTCTAGAAAAGAAATACAGATTTAAGATTAATATTAACAAGAGGCCCAGAGGGCCTGCATCACTCACCTGGTTATTTCAGTAATCATGGCAAAATTATTTCAAGTTACATTTAAATTTACTATCATTTCTCGGCCTTTTTGAGATGAATCTTCCAATTATGGTTTAAACAATGAAATAGGGACCAAATCCAGTCAATCAATCAGAAGTAGGAATTTAGAAGTTTTTTTTTGTTTTTTGTTTTTGTTTTTCTTGCATCATTTTCCCTATGTTGGGTCCTGCCCCTCTGACCCCAGGGATTCACTCTTTATGCAAATCTGTTCCCTTTCTCTCAAGGATGTTTTTGACAAAATTTGATTAAAATCAATTCAGTTCAGATTTGCCTTTATTTCACCTATTGGGCCCCATCCCTCTGGCCAAAGGGGTGTCAGAGGCACTTTTTATGCAAGTCTGTTCCCCTTTTACCAAAGGATATTTCTGACCAAAAATTTGGTACAAAACCATTCAGTGACTAGTAGGTACATGTATTTAGTAGGGGACTAAATACACCTAATACCATTAGGGAACTGAATACACCATAACAGGACTGAATACACCATAACAGGACTAAATACACCATTAGGGATCTGAATACACCATTGAGGGACGAAAAACACCATTAAGGGACTGAATAAACTATTAGGAGACTAAATAAACAATTGGGAGACTAAATACACCATAAGGGGGCTGAATACATCATAAGGGGGCCAAATACACCATTAGGGGACTAAATACACCTAATACCATTAGAGGTCAAAAAAAACATCAAGGGGACTAAATAAACCATTGGTTAACTAAATAAATCATTAAGGGACTGACTACAACATAAAGAGACTGAATATACCATTAGGGGACTAAATAAACTGCTAGAGGACTAATTACACCATTGGGGAACTGAATTAACCATAAGAGGACTAAATAAACCATTGGGGGACTAAATACACCATTTAGGGACCAAATACACTATAAGGGGACCGAATATATCATTAGGGGACCAAATACACCTAATACCATTAGGGAACTAAATATACAATTAAGGAATTGAATATATCATTAGGGGACTTAATAGACAATTAGGAGACTAAATAAACCATTGGGAGACTAAATATACGCCTTAAAGGGACTAAATACACCCATTAGGGGACTGAATATATCATTAGAGGTCAAAATACTCCATTTGTGGACTGAAAACATCTTTAGGGGACTAAATACCTCATTAGGGGACTAAATACACCTTTAGGGGTCTAAATACACCATTAGGGGACTAAATACACCATTAATGGACTAAATACACCATTAGGGGACTGGAGAATTAACCATTGAGGGAATAAATACCCCATAAGAGGACTAAATACACCATTAAAGGACTAAATACAACTCATTTTCTACTGTACGTTGCAGATGAAGATGTACCAGCTCTTCTGGATGGACATCATGCTGGATAGATACTGGTATGGACATCTGAAAAAGAAGTGAAAATTTATCATACAAAGTTTAAACAAGGGATGTAATGATAAATATTGGAGTTAGAAATATAGCTCAGATTATAAACATACCTCCTTCAAGTCTTCACTGGAGGTGACTAATCCTCAATATCAGTGACAGCAGGACTAAGTTTAACATCTAAGCTGATTTTAAAGATGCAATCAGAAAAGAAAAACATACACATGTACCTGGGTTGCGACAGCTTGGGTATCTTTGTATCAGTGTTTGCTACAGTAGCTAGAAGCATTCTATAAATGCTCTTGATATGTTGGTGGACTCAACCTAAACATCAAGAAATTTTCCTTACAGCAGGTGTGAAGAGCTGGTCTGGCGATGGGAGAAATCTTAGCACAATACAGAAGAAATGTTGTCATTTTCATATCTTAAATTGAACATTTGATATCTCTAGACCTACTTTTACAACAGCTACACGACGTTTTCAAATTTTCAGTTGAAATATTATGAATATCATGTTCAGATGTACATTTTGTATGAAATCAAAATGACTTAAATTGATCAGGTAAAGAAACTACTGTAACAGCACCTCAGCAAGCAAGGCAGACTTCTGCTGTGCTACTCATATCGAGGGTCACGAGTCATGAGTCAAGTCATACATCAAAATGACCCAGGGTAGGGAGTATCTGTACTGTGTGTCAAATCAAATTCTCATACATAAATGACCCAGGGCCTCAGGTTACTGGATGCCCTAATACTTATTAAAGATTAGGTCTCTACATTCCACAAGATGTTTCAGATAATTCTTGAAATTATTATTTTTGTGGTTAACGCTGTTGATGTTTTAGATAATTCTTTAAAGTAATAATTTTGTGGTTAACACTGTTGTGTGCGATATAGGGAAAAAAAGACGTTATCAGATTCATCTTGTCTGTGTTAAATTTCCCACACTCTCAACATGAATGAAATTGTAGACTGGGTTACCTGTCATAGTTTTTCTACTCTGGCTTTGCTTCAAAAATTTATCAGCAACGCTTTAAGTGGAGAGAAATGGTACTATGGCAAGCAAGACTAATCCAGTCTATACTCTATTTCCTGCTAAATAATCATTCCGAAATCATCAGTTGGTGTTGAGAAAACATCATACATTTCTCTAACATGTAGTTAATAAAGTTAAGTTACAATTTGAACATTTTAAACATAGATCTAGCTATAGATGTATGATATGCATTTTAGTTACCATCTAAAGGTACAATAATGTATCTCTATTAATTCCTACATCCCCCAGATGATGATTTTGTCAGAAAATGTAATTACATGTACTCTGCGTTTACAGAAACAAATAGAATGTTGATTTGAATATAGCAAGCAAGCAAAAGTTTCAGCTGTTACATCGTGGACTTTTCGCCTAATGACCACAGGAACATGGAGAAAACTGGTCACTGGACCATGGACATGGAGACCATGCATTACCATACGGTCATTTATTTGTTTTTTTATAATTCTTTTTTTTTTAAACGATTTTTCACATATTAAACAATATAATAGACATACATAATGTGTATGACAAAGGCAACAACATACACACACACACTCACATGCTGTGTCGTCATCATCATTATCATCACCATCATGCTCTCAGAGAGAGAGGGAGGAGAGATTACATTCCTTGTTTATTGACATAAGTAACTTTTTTGAAGAGACAAAATAATCTGAAATTGGCTAAGTAGTTTACTCTTAGTATATATATATCATAACTCTATAATGGGCATCCATTTTTTTCCAATTTGTCTCAAATTTTGTTTTCATAAGACTAGTCTTGCTAGAAATTATATATTTTTGTACAAATATGGAAATGATCCTTAATCCTATTAAGGAGAGCGTTTAAATTAAGAGATTTGTGAAGACATCTAGACTTATAAACACAGGTTAAATTGAATTAATATTTCATTATCTACAACATTGGTATTCATTTGATTATAATATATAATTCATTTTCATGAATTTACATGCACATAGTGAAAAACAAAATTGAAGTGGGGGCCGGCGCTATGTCAAATCTTAAGAGGCGTTGATTAAAACTTTGACATTAATTAGCAGTGACAGTTGGATTGGTCACAGTTGAGTGGCTCTTTTAATTGACCCCAAGGGGTATTCTATTATTTAGTGTCACTGACCACAGCAAATATAAATATACCCATGCATAGGGGAGAAGAATTCCCAAAATTTTTTATCTGAGAGTATCGAGGACACTATATATATTTGTATATGACTCTACTCTTTATCATTTTCTTTATCCAAATACATTAGATATAAACACATAAATAACTAAGTCACAGTTCAAAGGAGATATTATTCAAGCTGTGTACTTTTCAAATTGAGCAAACTGTTATACTTAATCAAAATCACTGTATACATTGAAATACAGCAACTGAATTTGTTATGTAAGGATATAGAGTTTCAGGAGGATGTATACTTTTGAAATAAAGTATTCACATTATCAACTGTGAGTGAATATTTTCTTTCTGTACATAGAATTAAATTTTGCAGTGTCATTGAAAATTATCATGTTCTTGCAATGGCACAAGCTTTTTAGAGACTGGAACTGGTGATAAACAAGGATCTCATGAATGGCCTTGTGAAAAAGTCAAAGTGATCAAAGGTTCAAAACACAATCAGTTAACAGCACCTGCATACTGCATCAGTTAAAAAATCTGCTTCACAAATCCTGACATGCATTTGATGACATATCTTTACCAGATGACCAACTGAAAATAACCACGCCTAGGGCAGATGTGTGATTTCAATTTCTCTTGGAAAACAAAACTAGTCTATACAAAGACTAATATAGATATTTCTAGCTAGTTATTTTTTTAATTAAGACTACACATGCCCCTGTTCGCTTAATAATGTTAATCATCGTTTCGTTTGAGAGAATTCAGAAGGTAATTATTCATAGACAAAATTGGTTAAAATCAGCACATCCGTATTTTTGAATTCTCATAGAATAGTAATCGGGACTTAGTTAAAAATTACAAAAAAAAATACAAAAAAAAAAGTATGAAAACCACTAATACAGATTAAGAAAGCCATCCAAAGTCGACAATAAACATTTACTTGGATTGTTTGACTGTAGATTAATTACAATGTGCAAATTAATCAATGTGTTATTAACTTGGCCACGGTCAACAAGAGGGATATAACTGAAGTATAATAGTAGCTGCGATAACGTACATGTAGCTCTGGACGACGGACGGACAATTTCTGACAAATCCTGCCGGAGAGCAGTGTAGGCAGGGAATTAATATTCGTTAAAATAGAATAGTTCCTTTGATACATCAGCATCAACATTATAAGAGTTGACAGTAATAACCCAAAGATTCTCCACCATATTATCATATAGTGAATGTAAGATCGTCAAAAGGCACGTCATTCAGCGAGATGATATATGAACGCCGAGTGTAATAAAATTACATTCAAACGTTGAAATGCAAACCGCTTTAGATTCTCCACCATATAGTGAATGAGAGGATGGGAAACTCTCTTTTACATCGTCAGTTCACAAATCATAAAGACGTCTGCTCATGCAGTTCCAAGTCGTCTGAACCCTCTAAATGTATCTCACTAATTAAAAGAATTTCAATAAAGGGGAATAACTCATACTGTTGTAGTTTAATTATCTCCCTTAGATTGGTCAGTTGGAATACATGCTGTTTCAAATGGGTGACACGAGATGAATAGTTGTCATAGAAATAATGTCATAGTCTTGATGCACTTAAATCTACTCCAGATGTTATTTTTTCTCCCAAAATATTTTAGCAACAACGTTTTTTTTTCATATCCGTTATATTGAAGTTTAATAGTTCTTTAAAGGATATGAGATATGATTTCATAAAAAAAAATTGTGCTGATCCGATTTAATACATCACAATCGCTTTTATTATGCTTTCTCAAGAATGGATTTCACACAATAATTTTGAATATATAATTATGAAGAAATTCACAAATTACACATGTATTAGATATTAAAAACAATTATGACCTAGAAAGCCCTGATTTTTTGTTTTATTTTGGATTCTTTCAATCTTTTTAATGTATTAAATCAAACTTTTATTTTTTAATTTTAAAGGAGAAAACTTTTTTTAGCTCCAATTTACAAACAAGCTTTTATTTGGTCAAAACTGCAAACAAACTATTTATTTCAAAGTTCAATGGTTTGTGCCCGAGATAACAGGGATCAGATGTGTTAAAATCTTTAAATGGCTCTTTTATATACAACGAAACACACAAGAACGGTTTACCTGTTTATTCACTACAGTTATAACATTTGGCGTGTCAGGGGCTACTCACTCAATACCAAACCTAAACAAATTGACTCTGAGGTGTCCCAGAGCAGCTACAAGATCCAGACTCCAAGGATACAGAGAAGAGACTAGACCCTGGACGCTTCCACAGAAGCTGTATATGCTAGCTAGACCCTAAACGATATGAGAGAAGCTGGAGCATACCGTCATAGAATATATTCTATTATGATATTGAGGGCAAAATACTCCATAAATTAAAAGCCTAAACAAATTAAACTATTTCCCAGTTAAGAGTGAGTAACCCAAATTACAACCCAAGGTAAGACACATGTTTACTCGAGCTCTTATACATGACACTTCAGCTGGATATAGCTAAAAAGACTATAAGGTATACATAGAATTATAATACTCAATAGTGAACATAGATATACAAAAAGAAGATGCTGCAGAGGATGGCGGGTGGAAACAGAACACTATACTGTGGGGTGCCAAATACCCAACAGGGTGACCCCCAAAGTGGACGCTGATTGGTCAATCAACAACACCTTTCTCATCTCATTTACATATCTATATGTACCGAAAGACATACACATGGCAAAGACAAAACATGTATACACACAATCAAACTACAGTGTATAAAACGTAACTATAAAGCAGGAAGCAAATTTGTTGTATATAAACTATAATTTAATCTTAAAATATCAAATTATTATCATAACATTAAAAAGCAGAGGGTAGGCCTACTGATATTTTGCCAGTCAATTTAGCATGATAAATGACTAGCAAATTTGTTCAAATTAATGACCTTGACCTATATTCAAGGTTATTGGGAAAATGTGTTAAAATCATTTAAAACTTGTTCTCAATAGCAAAAAGAACCAAGTTACAGAGCCAGTAGCAAGTATAAAGTGTTTGAAAACATATGTGTCAAATATGATGAACCTGAAGAGGCTCAGTGTCATGATACATGTATTATGGTTCTAAGAAGTACGTTGGGAAGAAGGACTATTGTACAACGTTTAGTCAAAAGTCTGACCTTGACATACTTTCAAGGTCACTGAATAAGCAAGAGAGTTAATTTGGGCAAAATATTTGGTAAGTAGTGTAGATGAATTAAGGACTATAATTTGAATGAAGAGGTAATTAGTGTAGCATGTACATAAATGGCCTAGTAGATCAACTTTAATTGGTAGCAGGTGAGCTATACACTAGTCCCACTGTTTATATATACAGTAGATGATTGGAAAATGAAAACAGAAAATAATAAAGTCCAATAATAGGACTACAGTTTAGTATTTCTTATCCTTGATACGGGAATTATTCTCATTGAATATGTATTTTGTATTCCAGGATCACATGTACTGTGTCCTGTTTTGACCTCTGACCTGGATGTATACACAGTATTCTACATTGGTGACACATGTATTGATGTCGAATGCCAGAAAGTTCCCATCATGCTGTTTGAACTGAATGTTGAATTTGAAAGTTGATTAGTTGAAAAAAACAACAAAAACTTCATGACTGCATTAGCTAGTGTACCACAAGTTCATGGATTTAAATAAATACTGTCTGATGTGGATTTTCCCTCATTGGGTAGTCATATATGGGTAATCATTTTGTTTTAGTGACACAATTTTCAGTAAATTTGCTTTTAATGTTCAAAACTGTCTTTAATAATTTGTCTGCCATTTCTCTTCAATACAGGTGATCCTTTGGCCATGAGTGTCTCCCTTACATTGATTGATGGTAGAATCCATGTAGATGTCTAACTCCAGAAAGTGCCCAACATGATGTTTGAAACTAACATTTTGTACCTCAGAAGTTATTCTTATTCTATTAAAGTTTTGGAATTCTTTATGAAATTCAATGTTAAAGTAAAGCCTATAGTAGAACTAATTGTAATCTGTCTGAGGGGCCAGACATCACATGGTTTTAGCTACAATCTTGTTTACCAGTAATTGACATCACTTTTTCTAATTGCACTTAAAAAAGACATAAACAACTGCTTGGCCTCTTGCAGACATTTTCTAGCTAATCTAGTTAACAACCCTAAGGTTCCCATTAACTAGATTTTTAGCTGCCGCCATCATCAAATAGTGGAATTTGACAGATGGGTTGAATTAGTTATTTCTATTTCTTGATAAGTCCCAGAAAGATTCTCAATCTTGATGAGTATACATTTGTTGTGGAACTGGACTGATTGGATCATCAGTGACCAGGTAGCTCATTTGGAAGAACATCTGGCTACACAGGCAAAAGTGCCACACATGTGCCACATGCGTAAAACGCATGGTAATCGTAGAAAATTGACATGCGTGGTTCAGCAGAAAAGAGCATGCACGTAAATTGTGCGTTAAGTTCATATGAATATCGTGCGTAATACGCATGTGTCTCGTGTGTAACTTTCCAAATGCATGGATTATGTGTAGCTACATGCGCAAATTATGCATATCATATGCATTACACGCATGTAAAATCTGCTCGAAAAGAGCACATGCGTAAATCACATGGCCTCTGAGAAAGTCTTGAATTGTTCTAGAATTCCTTCAGAAATGTACTAGATAATTCTCAAACAATTTATTTGCAACTCAGAATGTATCATGCCAGGGGCCAGGGTCTGGAGTGGCTGAGTGGTTAATGTGTCCCAACATTGTTCCATTATAACCCTTCACTTCAGGATTGCAAGTTTGAAACCCACATTGGGGCATATTATCATAAAGTCTAATCATTAATAACCAGATGAAAATTTGTCATTTAGAATTAAAAATATAATTCATTTAATACTTGCTCATGTAAAGGAAATCCATACAAAAAAAGTTACACTGTAAATAAGACTTCTCCAATAATTTACAATTTATAATGTTAGTTTATGTTGTGGTAATACAGATCACTACACGTGTATATAAACATTAAAAACCACTATCCATGTCATTGGCCTTGGCATTATTGGCATAATCACTCGATAGAGGAAAAAATCACTTTTTCAACAAGACCGAGATACTGTTGTCTTATTTATATTGTTTGCCTCTCCAACATCATTACTTCTAGTTCCAGAAATCGCTTTTGTTGCATGGAGAGATTTATACAGAGTCATATGATACTATACAGTTCCTTGAATCTTTTTCCTTGAAGCTTAACACTGTTGACATGGGTTTCAAAACTGCTGAGCTTTGCCTGCTGTGACTGACTGACTGTCTGTTAATAATGCCAGTCCTATAACTTGCCGAAAGCAGAAAACAGTTTCACCATGTTGCAGATCTGTCTTTCAGCTTCTCCAGATGTTTACCTTTGTTGAAGTTTCCCTTCTGTAAACAAAATTAAGAGAAAAAAGTAATCAAAATTGATTTTTAAATGTACATTCACACATGATGAATTACATGTATATTTCAATATGAGATGATAATCAACATCTCAATAATATGACTATACATTACTTTTCAAAATGGATTATTTAGGAGAATTAATCACTAAATCATTGCAATGACAGCATCATACAGCTTTATGAGCAGAGGTTAATTGCCTTCCGTATATAAACTATAGTAAATTTTAACCCCTTTTCAGTGAAGACTTTTGACCCCAGGGTTATGAAATTCACAATTTTGGTAAAGTACCTTAAGACCTTTCCATCTATGTATTTGATACAAAGTGTATTTGATTCCAGCTTATCTGGGAGTGGAGAAGTTTTTCAAAATTTCAGTCAATTTGACCCTTTTTGACCTGCCCCTCAGGCTTCTCTGTTGTGAGTTTGAAACCAAAGTGGGGCAGCTACGTGGCACTGACCAGAAATCAGCAGATTAAACACTGGGATTTCCAGCGTTCCTTCTCCTAAACCTGGTACATCCTTAAATGATATTGGCTTCCAATACGGCATTTAAAGAAACCAAATTTACCTGGACATTGGAAGAGTCAAAGTCAGTGCTTACACATTGATGTTTCATATTTATTATTCATAGAAAATTTATAAAAATTATCATATTTTTTATGAGCTTGACGTCAAGGTAACAGTAATTAAACAAACAGCAGTTGGTTACCGGTACATGTATCTCCCATCTAAGAACCTTGTCTATACTGTGGATCTCCTATCTAAGACTCTTGTCTATTCTGTATATCTCCCATCTCAGAACCTTGTCTATACTGTATATCTCCCATCTCAGACTCTCTTGTCTATACTGTATATCTCCTATCTAAGAACCTTGTCTATACAATATATCTCCCATCTAAGAAACTTGTCTATATTGTATATCTCCTATTACTATGATTACTATGTATGCCTAACATCTAGGAGCCTTGACAACATCATGGACAAAGCATCTAAGAACTTTGAATGCTCTGTAGATAAAGCGTCTAAAAACCTTGACCAAGATTTAGCGATAATGGCCGTCTGTCGGCCATGTTGTTTTCGGATTGGTCCCAAAATGCAATATCAGGGACCAAGGGGAACCTGCATATGAAATTTGAGAAAGATCCCTTCAGTACCTTCTGTAAAATAGCGATAACAAAATTCAATTGTCTAAATCCAAGATGGCTGCCTGACGGCTATGTTGTTTTCGGACTGGTCTCAAAATCTTATATGCATAATTAGGGACCAAGGGCAACCTACAAATGAAATTTCAGAAAGATCCTTTCAGCAATTTCTGAGAAATAGCGATAACAAACTTCAATTGTCAAAATCCAAGATGGCTGCCTGTCAGCCATGTTGTTTTCTGATCAGTGTCAAAATGCAATATGCATAATAACTAGGCAGTGAGTGGAACCTACATATGAAATTTGAGAAAGATCCCTTCAGCACTCTCTGAAAAATAGCGATAACAAACTTCAATTGTCAAAATCAAAGATGGCTGCCTGTCGGCCATGTTGTTTTCCGATTAGTCTCAAAATGCAATATGCATAACTAGGCACCAAGAGGAACCTCCATATGAAATTTGAGAAAGATCCCTTCAGCGCTTTCTGAGAAATAGCGATAACAAACTTCAATTGTCAAAATCCAAGATGGCTGCCTGCTGGCCATGTTGTTTTCCGATTGGTCTCAAAATGCAATATGCATAATTAGGCACCAAGAGGAACCTGCATAGGAAATTTAAGAACGATCCCTCCAGTGCATTCTGGGAAATAGCGATAACAGACTTCAATTGTCAAAATCCAAGATGGCTGCCTGTCGGCCACGTTGTTTTCTGATTGGTCTCAAAATGCAATATGCATAATTAGGCACCAATGGGAACACTATCTATGAAATTTGAGAAAGATCCCTTCAGTGCTTTCTGAGAAATATCCATAACAAGAATTATTAAGCGGACGGACTTTCAAACTGCAGGGGACTAATTATTTATATGGAGTAAGTAGAAACTCAAGATAAGACTTTAAAATACAGGATGCTGTCATTGCTATAAACATCAAAATTGATGATGCGATTAACTCCGAGAGTATGTGTATCATAGAAGAGAAAAACAATACAAGAAAACAAACTATGAAAAGATTACACAAAACATCTTACTTCTCCAACAGACTGGACGAATGCTTGATGGTATTAGATATCTTACTTTAAAGTAATCTTGGATATCCCACATTGGTCTGGGGAACTACGTAGGAGCGTTCTGGCTGAAGTTTTTTCAGTAGGCCTAACATCTTTTGTTACTATGGCGAGTATTAATAAGAATCATGTGGTAACACAAGTGTCTCCGCCCAGCTCTTTTTCAGATACAAACGTCGCACACAGATTGCTGAAAAAAAAAGAAAAACAAATGACAGGGAAAATGGAAATTATAAAGACACATGTGTACACACATCTTGTCAAGTAAGAACTGCTTTGTTATAAATTAAATTTCCCTGCATCTTCATTCTGGCTTTAAGAATGGTTCTCGATCGGGCTTAGTTTTGCTACAATGTGCCAGGAAGGCACTTTCTAATGCAGACAAAAGGATCACGTGAAAGAACTGTATATATTACAGATAGAAAGATTCTTAGAACTAGACTACATTTTAAACTCTTCAATTACAACTGTTTGAAAAAACTATAAGTGTGTGCATGATAAAAGAGTCATTGATTTAAAATCTGTCATGACATGTCAGATCCTTATGGATTTTGAAAGAACATCTGCAATCTGCTGTCTTAATCCTTATAAGGTTTTCCCCATGGTGTATAATTCTAATCTGTAACAATACCCTTTCAAATTAAAACTTTGAATTTGAATTTGTTTTGAATATTTTTCAATGCATCATTTGTATATTTCACTTCTATTTTTTTTCCTTTTGCATTTTTATACATTTTCAGCTCAACATCAGATAGTGGGCTATCCAAATCATCCTGCCTGCGACCTTAGTCCATTGCCAATCCATCCGTAAACAATCCTTTTTTCGGCATAGCTGTATAATATTCTTTTGGCCCCAACAGGTGGCGTTACTGGTCAAGATGAAGTATGTGATAGGTCAATGAAGCGGTAAATGCAAAATACAGATATGCAGTTTAAAATGAAACAAACTTAAGATTGAATGCAAGCTGAATAAGCGAATGTTTCTTTTCGAATGACACATTAACGAAATTATATTCCTGATTTCTTATTATCACCAACAAGGGCCCAATGGGCCCAAATAACTCACCTGCAATGCAGTGATCTTTTCATATATGGATCCTGCAGTTATTTGAAAGCATGCTACAGGACCAATATAATGTCTCTCTGCACTTTGGCTTTTCACTAAAAGTCATTTCAAGATTTAAGCATACTTGATCGACGTGACCTTGAATGTGAGTCAGGGTCATTCATTTGAAACAAGAGGCCCAGGGGCCTTAACGGTCATCTGACTCTAAATTAAAGACCCTTATATTATTGTAGTATGCATTCTCTGTAGCAGGTTTAGTGGCACTGTTGGCCATGGTGGCCATCTTGGGTTTCTGACTGACCAAATAAATAACAACACTTGGCCAGGACCGTCTCAGGATCATTTCTGGCACCGTTGCTGCCATGTCAAACTTTCTACGATGCCGAAAAATATCAACACTTTGTTGGCTCTCCTTCCTTAACATCCTCACCAATTTCCAGCTCAATGGCACCAGTGAAACCGGAGCAGAAGTTTAAAATGTGTTTTTCATGATGGCTGCCATCTTGGATTTCTGACTGACCAGATAAATAACAACACTTGGTCAGGACCATCTTAGAATCATTTCTGGTAAGTTAAAACTAAATCCCACTGGTGGAATTTGAGAAGAAGTTTGAAATAGGTGTTGATCAGAAGAACCATGATTGCGCAATCATGTTACAAAATGGCCGCCATGGCTGTCATGTCAAAGTTTTTACGAAGCTGAAAAATAACAACACTTTGTTGGCTCTCCTTCCTAAACATCCTCACCAATTTCCAGCTCAATGGCACCAGTGGAACTGCAGAAGAAGTTTAAAATGTGTTTTTTTTAAGATGGTTGCCATGGCAGCCATCTTGGATTTCTGACAGGCCTGAAAAATAACAACACTTCCTCAGGACCATCCTAGGATCATTTCAGGCAAGTTTCAGCTCAATCTCAACAGTGGAACTTGAGAAGTAGTTTCAAATGTGTTTTCAAAATGGCGGCTGTGGTGGCCATCTTGGATTTCAGACTGACCCGAAAAAATAACAACACTTGGTCGGGTTCATCTCAGGATCATTTCAGGCAAATTTCAGCTCAGTAGCACTGGTGGAACTTGTGAAGAAGTTTAAAATGTGTTTTTCAAGATGGCGGCTATGGCGGCCATCTTGGATTTCAGACCGACCCGAAAAATAACAACACTTGGTCAGGACCATCTCAAGATCATTTCTGGCAAGTTTCAGCTCAATAGCACTGGTGGAACATGAGAAGAAGTTTAAAGTGTGTTTTTCAAAATGGCGGCTATGGTGGCCATCTTGGATTTCGGACCGACCAGAAAAATAACAACACTTGGTCAGGACCATCTCAGGATCATTTCAGGCAAGTTTCAGCTCAATCCCACTGGTGGAACTTGAGAAGAAGTTTAAAATGTGTTTTTCAAGATGGCGGCTATGGCGGCCATCTTGGATTTCAGACCGACCCGAAAAATATCAACACTTGGTCAGGACCATCTCAAGATCATTTCTGGCAAGTTTCAGCTCAATAGCACTGGTGGAACATGAGAAGAAGTTTAAAGTGTGTTTTCAAAATGGCGGCTATGGCGGCCATCTTGGATTTCGGACCGACCCGAAAAATAACAACACTTGGTCAGGACCATCTCAGGATCATTTCAGGCAAGTTTCAGCTCAATCCCACTGGTGGAACTTGAGAAGAAGTTTAAAATGTGTTTTTCAAGATGGCGGCTATGGCGGCCATCTTGGATTTCAGACCGACCCGAAAAATATCAACACTTGGTCAGGACCATCTCAAGATCATTTCTGGCAAGTTTCAGCTCAATAGCACTGGTGGAACATGAGAAGAAGTTTAAAGTGTGTTTTCAAAATGGCGGCTATGGCGGTCATCTTGGATTTCGGACCGACCCGAAAAATAACAACACTTGGTCAGGGCCATCTCAGGATCATTTCAGGCAAGTTTCAGCTCAATCCCACTGGTGGAACTTGAGAAGAAGTTTGAAATGTGAAAAGTTTACGCACGACGCACGACGCACGGCGCACGACGACGGACGAAGCATGATGACTATAGGTCATCCTGACCCTTCGGGTCAGATGACCTAAAAACTTGGTAGCCCTTCACCCCAGCATGCTACAGACCAAATATTAGGTCTCTGGAACTGTTGGTTATTGAGATGAAGTCGTTTAAATATTTTAGCCTTTTTGACTTCTGTGACCTTGAATGAAGGTCAAGGTCATTCATTTGAACAAACCTGGTAGCCCTTCACCGCAGCATGCTACAGACCCAATATCAACTCCCTGGGACTCTTGGTTATTGAGAAGTCGTTTAAAGATTTTAGCCTTTTTGAATCCTGTGACCTTGAATGAAGGTCAAGGTCATTCATATAAACAAACTTTGGAGCCCTTCATCTTAGCATGCTGCAGGCCAAATATTAGGTCTCTGGAACTGTTGGTTATTGAGAAGATGTCGTTTAAAGATTTTAGCCTTTTTGACTCCTGTGACCTTGAATGAAGGTCAAGGTCATTCATTTGAACAAACTTGGTAGCCCTTCATCCCAGCATGCCACAGACCCAATATCAAGTACCTGGGTCTTTTGGCTATTTAGAAGAATTCGTTTAATATTTTTTAGCATATTTGACCCCTGTGACCTTGAATGAAAGTCAAGGTCATTCATTTGAACAAACATGGTAGCCTTTTACCCCAGCATGCTACAGACCCAATATCAACTCCCTGGGACTCTTGGTTATTGAGAAGAAGTCGTTTAAAACTTTTAGCCTTTTTGAATCCTGTGACCTTGAATGAAGGTCAAGGTCATTCGTTTAAACAAACTTGAGAGGCCTTCATCCTAGCATGTTGCAGGCCAAATATTAGGTCTCTGGAACTGTTGGTTATTGAGAAGAAGTTGTTTAAAGATTTTAGCCTTTTTGTCTCCTGTGACCTTGAATGAAGGTCAAGGTCATTCATTTGAACCAACTTGGTAGCCCTTTACCCTAGCATGCTACAGACCCAATATCAAGTCCCTGGGTCTTTTGGCTATTTAGAAGAAGTTGTTTAATTTTTTTTGGCATATTTGACCCCTGTGACCTTGAATGAAAGTCAAGGTCATTCATTTAAACAAATATGGTAGCCCTTTACCCCAGCACGCTACAGACCCAAAATCAACTCACTGGGACTCTTGGTTATTGAGAAGAAGTCGTTTAACGATTTTAGCCTTTTTGACCCCTGTGACCTTGAATGTAGGTCAACGTTATTCATTTGAACAAACTTGGTAGTCCTTCACCCCAGCATGCTACAGGCCCAATATTTGGTCTCTGGGCCTTTTGGTTATTGAGAAGAAGTTGCTTGAATGGAAAAGTTGACGCCGGACGGACGACGGACGGACACCGCGCCATGGCATAAGCTCACTTCGGGCAGGTGAGCTAAAAACTATTCAAACTGATATAATTTTGTTATCTATGCTGAAAAGCATTAGTTCATTAATTCATTTAACAAGCAGTTTTCTATTATAACCACCAGCCTTAAAACAATGCTGTTTATCTTTTTAAAAGATATTTCTTGTTATTGATATATCTTGACAAGTACATGAGGTATATTTCTCAACTTAATGTGTAGGCTGACAGATGGCCATCTTTGATTTTGGGATTTGAAGTTTTTTAACACTATTTTTTGAAAAGTAATGAAACGATATTTCTCAAACTCAAAATATGTAGTTTCCTCTTGGTCGCTTGTAATATTGTGCCAATTTAATTTCGATTTTAATAGAAAAACAAAACAGCCGCTAGACATTACTATTACAGTATTGTGAGGTCATTTTATACACTTTTCTTAGTGTGAAGGTCACATAAGTACATGTCTTGTTAATGTTCTTGGTTCTTGATAAATGACATTGATATTTGTGTATCAAACATTTATCAATCAAACCTTATAAAATATTACTGTTAAAAATTCCCAGCCATTTATTGTTCCTCAGAATTGGTCCCATTGATTATACAAAAAATGTATAGTATATAAGTGCTTTTTGTTTGACAGGCAGTCTTTATTAGGTAATA
Source organism: Pecten maximus (assembly GCF_902652985.1). Taxonomy (NCBI): domain Eukaryota; kingdom Metazoa; phylum Mollusca; class Bivalvia; order Pectinida; family Pectinidae; genus Pecten; species Pecten maximus. The sequence goes on along the minus strand of NC_047030.1, from coordinate 26,731,093 downwards.
ATCCTAGTTCATACATTAAAGTGCTGCAGAAAATTAATATACAGCATTAATAATGTTACCAGCACACCCAGGACGTGTGTTTTGAATGCCCTAGACATGTGTTCTGAACACTACTCTAGGGAAGCAGTCAAGACAAAGGGGATTATACAATCTCTCATGTAAGGGACATAACTCTGCTCGTGTCCTTTATCAAATTATCTCCCTTAGACTGTTTCACAATTAAACATTCTTTGCAGTTTTTATAACATTATAACTGAGTAAAGCTATTTAAGAATAAACAATGTTATTTACTTTCTAGAAGTACAATAATGTATCCCAGCTATTTCCTACGTATTTCAACTACCAGAGTTACAATGTACAACATATCACCTGTTACAGAATTCCTCCATTATAAGTTAAACTCAAATTTCATGAAGATTAATCTGGTAGATTTGTTACTTTACGACATGAAACATAAGAAAAGAATCCCAAGGGTGGAGTGAAATCAGGATATATATCTAACAAGAGGCCCAGAGGGCCTGTATCTCTCACCTGGCTTCATGAGATATGAAACAAGAATGATGCTTGAGTATATTTGTTGCTGGTATTGCTACATTGTATGTCAATATATATCATAAGCATATGGGTACATGTACATTGGTTTTATTTTAATACTAAAAATGCCACAAAGTGCATTAATCCATGAAATGAAATTGACTTTTGGTGCGACCCATAGGGATGCTACCACACAAATGTGAGTTATGTCCATTGCTTAGTTTCAAAGGAAAACTTGTTTAGACCAATTGACCCCGTTTGACCCTGCCCTCTGCCCCCTGGGGGGTCAGCTCCTTCCTTTATACAATTTTGAATCCCTACTCCAATTCAATATTATGCTACCAGTCAAACCATTGCTAAGTTTCAGAGAATAAGTTGTTCAAATCAATTTAGCCAAATTGACCCCTTTTGGCCCCACCACTCAGCCCCCTGGCTCCCGGGTCAGCCCCACCATTTGTACAATTTTGAATCCCCACCCCATAACCATGCTACCAGGCAAATATGAGCAATATACATTACTAAGTTTCATAGCAGAAGTCGTTTATATCAATGTAGCCCAATTGACCACATTTGGCCCCGCCCCTCAGGCCCCTGGAGGGTCAGCCCCATCATTTGTACAATTTTGAATCCCCACCCCATAGTGATGCTACCAGACAAATATTAGCGATATCCATTGCTCGGTTTCAGAGAAGAAGTCGTCAATATCAATATAGCTATATTGACCCATTTTGGCCCCACCCCTCAGGCCCTTAAGAGGTCAGCCCCACCATTTGTACAATTTTGAATCCTCACCCCATAGTGATGTTACCAGGCAAATAGGAACAATATCCTTTGCTTGGTTTCAGAGAAGAAGTCGTTTATATTAACAGAGCCAAATTGACCCCTTTTGGCCCCGCCCCTCTGACCCCTGGGGGGTCAGCCCCACCATTTGTACAATTTTGAATCCACACCCAATAGTGATGCTACCAGGCAAATATGAGCAATATCCATTGCTCGGATTCAGAGAAGAAGCCGTTTATATCAATGTAGCCCAATTGACCACATTTGGCCCCGCCCCTCAGGCCCCTGAAGGGTCAGCCCCATCATTAGTACAATTTTGAATCCCCACCCCATAGTGATGCTACCAGACAAATATTAGCGATATCCATTGCTCGGTTTCAGAGAAGAAGTTGTCAATATCAATATAGCTATATTGACCCATTTTGGCCCCACCCCTCAGGCTCCTAGGGGGTCAGCCCCACTATTTGTACAATTTTGAATCCTCACCCCATAGTGATGTTACCAGGCAAATAGGAGCAATATCCTTTGTTTGGTTTCTGAGAAGAAGTAATTTATATTAACAGAGCCAAATTGACCCCTTTTGGCCCCACCCCTCAGACCCCTGGGGGGTCAGCCCCACCATTTGTACAATTTTGAGTCCCCACCCCATAGGGATGCTTCTGACCAAATTTGGTCAAATTCTGATCAGTAGTTATGAAGAAGAAGTCAATTGTTGACGGACGGACGGATGACGGACGGACGGACGGACGACGGATGCCACGGTATGGCATAAGCTCACCTTGGTCCTTCGTGAGAAACACATGTTTGCTACAGGCATCAGCAGCTGTCTTGTAGAAATTTAGTAAAGAGAACTGACCCAAACACACTTCATCTGTTTAATCAATACACTAAAGAATCTGTCCTTTATCCAGTCTGCACGACAAAGTTTTACTGCTATAGGCCCTTTGGGCCTATGAACTCGAGAATTAGCAGGCCTGATAAAAAATTATCTAACTAATTCCCAGAGTTAGTTCACAGCGAAGCTCTCAAGTTAGCAATTATACTCTCTCCTTGTTCTTGTCAGATATCTGCAAATCAGTCTCAGTAGAAATAAAATAAACATCACATTCTCAGCCGGGAAACATCCATCCAGTAAATAAATGATAATAGTAACAACGGCCCCCAATATAATGTTAATGAGTGGTCACAAAGGGTCACTAACATCAAACCATAGGAACATGTCTACCAACCAAAAGACATTGATCAGTACAACACCTTCATTCTGAACATGAAATTGTGAATGCTTTCATCCTCCCCTCGAAACCATAGTTGCCCATTGCTGGTATTCCAGATGGACTAGGACCACAATTAATTTCAAGTATCAAGCCCCTTGGACTCTTGGCTATTGAAAAGAATTTCTTTAAAAGATTTTAGCCTATTTGTCCCCTATGACCTTGAATGAAGGTCAAGGACATTCATTTGAACAAGCTTGCAAGTTGTGGGAAAGGGGTGACCATATAATTCACAATTTTGGTTGAACTTTGGCCACAGAGGCTTCCTGCCAAATTTCATCGAATTTGGTTCAGCGGTCTTGGAGAAGTCGAAAATGTAAATTAATTACAGACACACAACGAACGATAGACAAAAGGAGGTTGGAATAGGTCACTTGCTTCATCTCAGGTGACCTAAAAATGTGTTTTGAGTTGGACTTATTAATTCAAAGACCAGGACCCAGAGACTAGCTATGACTAAAAAGAACTTCTGTGAAATTTTAGAGCAGTGACCTTATACATGTATATATATATTAAATCATTTAAGGAAAATTTCAAAATTGCTTTTCCTGTACAAGTATAACCGATTTAAAGTAATTTAAGTAAATCAGCCCATGCATTCAATTACTCATGATTTAAACCTACAGTGTATAACTACTAATTAATTTGAAGTTTGATTCAAGTAAGGAATGGATGAAGTTATAGATACAAAACTGTTACACGATTTAAAACCCAGCATTTGACTGGTTTAAATTAAAGTCTTTTAAGGATGAAGGGGCTGTGGTGGCCGAGTGGTTAAGGTGTCCTGAAACTTTATCACTAGCCCTCCGACTCTGGGCTGCGAGTACGAAACCCACGTGGGGCAGTTGCCAGGTACTGACCGTAGGTCGTGATTTTTCTCCAGGTATTACCGCTTTCCTCCAGCCTCAAAAACCAGGCACGTCCTTAAATGACCCTGGCGGTTAATAGGACTTTAAACAACAAGGGCCCAATGGGCCCAAATCGCTCACCTGCAATGCAGTGATCTTTTCATATATGGATCCTGCAGTTATTTGAAAGCATGCTACAGGACCAATATAATGTCTCTCTGCACTTTGGCTTTTCACTAAAAGTCATTTAAAGATTTAAGCATACTTGATCGACGTGACCTTGAATGTGAGTCAGGGTCATTCATTTGAACAAACTTGGTAGCCCTTTACCCCAGCATGCTACAGACCCAATATCAACTCCCTGGGACTCTTGGTTATTGAGAAGAAGTTGTTTAAAATTTTTAGCCTTTTTGACCGCTGTGACCTTGAATGAAGGTCAAGGTCATTCAATTGAACAAACTTGGTAGCCCTTTACCGCAGCATGCTACAGACCCAATATCAACTCCCTGGGACTCTTGGTTATTGAGAAGAAGTCGTTTAAAAATGTTAGCCTTTTTGACTCCAGTGACCTTGAATGAAGGTCAAGGTCATTCATTTGAACAAACTTGGTAGCCCTTTACCCCAGCATGCTACAGACCCAATATCAACTCCCTGGGACTCTTGGTTATTGAGAAGAAGTTGTTTAAAGATTTTAGCCTTTTTGACTCCTGTGACCTTGAATGAAGGTCAAGGTCATTCATTTGAACAAACTTAGTAGCCCTTTACCTCAGCATGCTACAGACCCAAAATCAACTCCCTGGGTCTCTTGGTTATTGAGAAGAAGTCGTTTAAAGAGTTTAGCCTTTTTGACTCCTGTGACCTTGAATGAAGATCAAGGTCATTCATTTGAAAAAACTTGGGAGCCCTTCACCCCAGCATGCTACAGGCCCAATATTTGGTCTCTGGGCCTTTTGGTTATTGAGAAGAAGTTGCTTGAATGGAAAAGTTGACGACGGACGCTGCGCCATGGCATAAGCCCTTCGGGCAGGTGAGCTAAAAATTAACCAAACTTTTAAGGATTTGACAAGTCCCAGTGCTGCAATACAGGATGTTTACATACACAACCAGTGCTATATGGGAAAAATACCTGATCAATTCACACCTGTGTGAATCCGTCAGGATGTACATCTCAGTACAGCAAAATCAGTATATTCTAACAAATTGGAATATATACTTCAAATCAATATGAGAAATGTCAACATTTTACACCTAAACATTTCAATCAAAATACCATTAAAATGAGGAACTTGATTATCTTACCAGAATACTTTTGCATAACAGTTGTTGATTGACTGACTTGCTTGTGTGAGAACTTAAAGTAAAAAAAATATTGACTTTGATTCACTAATTTACCTGTATTTTAAAAGTAAAGATGATTCCAAATAAAGTTGTGAAGTTTCAGTGATGACTGGGGTCCATGATCTAATTCAATATGGAGTTATCCCCCTTGGTCCGAGGGTGAAGTACCAAACTCCATATGACTGCCTGGTTTTACTTGAAAATACAAACAAATATTCATTCAGACAGCACTGTTTTTAACAGAATTATTTCATATTTGGCACACAAGTATTATACATATAATTCTATCATAACAGTAAATATCATGACCATATGATTTTCAGTTTAAGTGAGTTATAAAGGTTTTACTACTCAATTGAGTATTTTTTGTATTTTATGCCAGGGCCTTTGAATAGGCTAACCCAAGATGTGTTTGACTCAAGATTGATTACAATGGTGAAATGTGTACATTTAAGCTGCTGGGATTCCAAGTGATATGAATATCCTGAAACTCCAGCCTGCCCAGACCGTCATTGACACCTACATTGTGACTACTCTACAAGATCCTAACAACTACACTTACACGTACACTCAAATAAGTTTAACCGATATACACACAAAATAACTCGTTTTTTTTGCGTTTTTATATCCATTTTACAGGCTCTGATAAAGTTTCATTTCAAAAAATGTTTACTTTGTAAGAAAATTGGTCCTATTTGCATAGCCAGTTTGAAGCACTTTACACTACTATACGCCATACGTGTTTATGCACTATGGCGTATTTTAGGGTCACCCCACCTACAGGTTATTATGGCCAATTGATGTGGAGAGACTATGGACCAATATTATTCTTGAGCACCGAGACTGCACAGGATATCTGAAGTTTGATTCCCAGAGTTCAAAGCAATGGGGATGGGATTGGTTAGAGAGACTGTGGTGTAATACCTGCCAATATGTCAGCAGCCATTACAAGTTGTTTGAGGAAGAGCAGACAAAGTCAAGGGGATGAAAACTATCAACTCTGAATACAGCCATGAAGACTGCACCTATGGGAGCATCTGTGTCAATGCAGCTGTGATTGAGATATGCCTCACCACCAACATTACCCCACCTGGCTTCCCACACTGGTCTCCAAAACACAGTAAACCATGTTGGAAAACAAATTGTGCAAATTTACATAGAGAGTATGACCAGTATTAGAAGATATCTTGTCGAGGAAAACCAGTCACTTGGACTGACATGTCCCAGAGTATTTGAATACTGAAGCCGGAAAGTACAACAACCCACTGTTTAATGGAGAGAGGACCCCTCCCCCTATACCAATTAGGAGCCACTCCAGTGACTTACCCAATACATGAACAGCAATCTATGAATAAAAAAAAAGTCTCTCTTCACGGGCAATAAACTTTGTAGGAAAATTTTAGACAGTGGGACCTCAACGTCAAATGTCCAGATCACGAAGGCCAGTGTACAGTGAATATTCCTGAGGAAGCTGCTATTGGAAATGAGGAGACCTGGGCCACTGTTGTTGGAGAAGAAATCTCTGACACTCTCAAGGTTCTCTCGACTCAGGAAGTCTCATCTTGGCTGTGGTAGTCTGAAAAATACAAGACATTTAGCAAAAGGTATTAAGAAGAAAATGCTAAATCAAAATTTCAGTTCCAACATGTTTCGCAGACTCAAAGGTTATACATACAGAACACTGACAAATGATGCGATGGCTAGGTGTAGGGCAGAACTTGTACAGGCCCACAAATTCCACTCTGCCACCGCTACCACAGATACTGTAGAAGCCATGTTGATGTGTTCTAAAGGATACTGTGGTGACACATGTCAGCACTACAGCTACTGTTGTTAAGGTGAAACACAAACATTTGAAACAGACATTTTCAGCAGAGGAGACAGTACTTTGTAGGACAGAAGTGGACAAGAAATACTTCAAAGTGTGTGTCGACACATTCCTCAGAACAAGAGTGTTCGGACCAAACTAAACTTCTAACTGACACACAAAAGTTTGAAGCATTCCATAGGAAACTACAGAAAACAAACCCCAAAAATGTCACCTGGTATAGGAACTTTGTTTTGAGGGTACACACTGCTGTCCACATGTCCATCCAGGGATTTACCTATCCCACCATCCTTTGGCTGAGATCTGTAGGATCAGGAATCACATCTGGTTCAACATTTTCAAGAGACTGGTTTCTGTGAACAAAAGACAAATATGTCACTGACTCAGACAGAAGTAAGTACTTTTAAAAACATGTTGATGGCAACCATGCTTTAGGAGATACCTGTGTCGTTTGAGGAACCAGGCCCCTGTGCTAACTTATCGATCAGGAATGGACAACCATACACCATCAACTAGTGACCATAGTTATAGCATATAACTGCTTATATGAATATATTAACAATCCCTTATAAGGTAGCAGTGTATAGTAAAATAGACCATGCAGTCCTAAAAAAATAAGGCACATGTTTTTGTAAACATAGCCAGTTACATAACCCTGCACCTATACCAATATATATATTATTTGTTATCTTTACAACATTTGCATTAGTGAAGGATAAGTAAACTTAATTTTCTATTCTTTTTTTTTTCAAACCGGTGAAAACCATGGTAAAACCACATCAAAAAAACTAAAATTATTGCAAAATATCATGAATTTTGGCCCAAAGAGACACAATTTTTTTTAAACCTAATTGAAATTAAACATCTCTATCCCAAAGACAGAATTAATCTTGCTTTGATACATGATCATTATAAGGATTTTCTGCTATCATACCCTGTATGCTAGGTACCTGCTGCAATATGTAGTTACTTTTACCTGTGTTGAAGCACTTATAAACTTGAGCCAATCAAATGTACTTCATATTGAATATACCAATTAGGCCTATAGTATACATTTATCTTTGTCTGCCATAACACAGGAGTTATCTGCCTTACATAAAATCACCTATGGCTTAGCTTTCCTACAGTGTTCTGCTGCCGTATGATTGGCCGTAAATATGTACAAGGACGGACAGAAAGGTAAACTATAGTCCCCCCTGGCATCACCGGGAAGGGACTTATAAAACATCACAAAAAGGATGTATTCATTATTTACTGAATAAACACAACGTAAATAAACACAACGTAAATAAACAAAGCGTAATTATTGTCAGACATGTCTGTGAAAGGGCTCAACCATATCAAAGAAATTAATTCTGTTGCAATTATGTCCTGCTTTCGCTTTATTTTGAGTGAATGGACAGGTCTTAAGATTCTTACATCATCACTAATGATGATATAAGTGATGGGATAAACAGAGATGATATAACTTTTTATCAAGTTGATAACTTCTGATATTCCACTGGTAAAAGTAATAAAATATTTATCTCGGACTGACCTTACTTTCAAACCTGTGGAAGTTGAGGAACTAATTATCTCACCAGTAGAAGTCTGTGACCTAATTTTTGTATTAGTCAAAGTCTGTGAGCTAAATATCTCACCTGTGGAAGCTTAAAGTCTGTGACCTAATTATCTCGCCAGTAGAAGTCTGTGACCTAATTATCACACCTGTAGAAGTCTGTGACCTAATTATCTCACCTGTAGAAGTCTGTGACCTAATTATTTCACCTGTAGAAGTATGTGACCTATATGTATAGCTAATTATCTCACCTGTAGAAGTCTGTGGCCAAGCTCCAGGTGTCTATGACTGTATTCATCCAGTTCTGCTAGCATGCTGACCTTTTTGCAGTTGTGTCAAGTCTGTGGCTTTCATCTGAAATTCAACTGTACATGTAGGTGTGGTACATTTCCATTTAAAGTTTGTGACAGAACATAATCTACAACACTATAGGTAAAATGAAGGTAATCATTGTACAATATTGTGGTCCAGTTTGACTTGGTAATAACCACAGGTTTATCTTTGCTGTCTCATTGTAATTCAACACAATTATCTTTTGTACAAAAACATTAACAACATTGTATGCTAATACTTAACATAAATAAGGTTTATATCAGATGAACTCAACTTTATTACTATAAATTGCTGCTGCGATACACCTCCAGCTGACATTGGACCCTCCACACCTTTACCTTTCACCCTGCAAATACTGACATTGGACCCTCCACACCTTTACCTTTCACCCTGCAAATACTGACATTGGACCCTCCACACCTTTACCTTTCACCCTGCAAATACTGACATTGGACCCTCCACACCTTTACCTTTCACCCTGCAAATACTGACATTGGACCCTCCACACCTTTACCTTTCACCCTGCAAATACTGACATTGGACCCTCCACACCTTTACCTTTCACCCTGCAAATACTGACATTGGACCCTCCACACCTTTACCTTTCACCCTGCAAACACTGACATTTGACCCTCCAAAAATTAAAAAATAATTTACCTCTGCAAACTCTTATTTGACTCCAAGGCATATACTTTCACCCACCAAACCTTTACTGTTTACTCTCCAAACCTTGACCTTTTATCCACCAAACCTTGACCTTTCATCCACCAAACGTTGACCTTTCATCCACCAAACCTTGACCTTTCATCCATCAAACCTTGACCTTTCATCCACTAAACCTTGACCTTTCATCCATCAAACCTTGACCTTTCTATCTCCTTACCTTGATCTTTCACCCTCCAAACCTTGAAATTTCACTCTCCAAACCTTGACCTTTCACTCTCCAAACCTTGACATTTCACCCATCATGCTTTGACATTTCACCCTCCAAACCTTGAACTTTCACCCTCCAAACCTTGACCTTTCACTCTCCAAACCTTGACCTTTCACCTTCCAAATCTTGAACTTTCACCTCCAAACCTTGACCTTGACAGGATGGATTCCTGGAACATCATTACAATTCTAGTGTTGTTTTTGATACTATGTATTGAATTTTCCCAGATCTTTCAAGTTCCCTCGGAAAATAAGATATCATTATTATTTTTATATAGTGAGAATATTTATCAGGATGATTATTGTTACATTACATCAACCAAACACTTCATTATTGTGAAGAAGATGACTTATTCCAATACCCCAAACTGAGCCCCTGTGAACATCATCTGACAATAAATGACAATAAGTCCATATATGTATGTCTATTTAGGACCTACAAATCAATAATAAAAATTGCAAAGTCAACATGTTGTAGTTTAACCTTCTCAAGTTTTCTTTACACTAACACCAACTTTAGAATATTAAAGTATCATGTTAAATCAACTGTAACCAAAATCTGGAATAAGGTTCGAAATCAATACCTGCTTTTGGACTTCCATTTACTTATACTTTCTTTCTCTCATTTATGTGTAGATATGTTTGGTACCATTCCTCATGATTCGTGATTTCTTCCTCCGTGCGGGCTGGTATAAAGCTAGTTCATTCTTCATCATTCTGAAAAAGGGGGATTTTAAAGCTTTTTGCTACCTCCTCTATAGGCTTCCTCTCTCCCACCTCAGGGGAGTCACAATCCTCATTTATACAACATGGGATCTCATTTGGCCAATAATGCACCACACCAAATTTATTCAAGACCCTTTAAGCTTTGTAATGCTAGAGGTGATTTAAATGAATCACCTAGTATTTTCTCTATTGAGTCCCACCACTCCTGCCCAAGAGGAACCACATGTCATGATCCATTTACATATAATAACAATTCCACTTAATATATATGTTCACAACTGTCTATAGCATATACAACAGGGACATTTGTTCCACTGAATTTGACTTTATTAACTTTGGGCATTAACATTAATATTCATTCTCTTTCTCTTTTGAACTAAAATGCAAATGGTGATTTTGAATAATGATCAGATAGATATGAATTTCAGATAAATATTTCTGAATCAATCACCAGAAATGCTCTTTATATTAGACACTATTATTATGAAGTGCCAGTGTCAAGAATTGTAGGAGATAGAGCCCAGACAATTTTTGCTTTTATATTGGTCAAATGTCAAACTATATAGCTATACATGAGAAAGAACTTGTCACATGATTTATAAACAGGTGATTATGTGGATAAGCACTGCACGACCATCAGTATGAAGAGCATACTATGGAATCAAAGTAATAAATTTTATATCCATCACAGATTCCTTAAGTTGACCCACATTGACAATAATGTACAAATATACTCACTGTACCCACAGTTTATTGACATCTTTCAGGATTTCTGATTCTGCCTTCTCTGTCTTGCATTTCCATGCTTAGAATATCATCGTTTTCATTTTCAGTGCCTATATCCTGTGAAAATAAATCAATTATTTATCAACATTAAGAAATTTATAGCTTATGAATTATGTTCCCATCGCTACAAATCTAACTCTTAAGTTTATATTTAGAGCATGTCTCCCTCAGGAGTTTGAGATTTAAGGTTCGAGTCCCAGTTTATGGTTTCAACATGTCTCACTCAAGAGTCTGAGAATAAGGTTCGAGTCCCAGTTTATGATTAGAATATGTCTCACTCAGCGGTGGAGATCTAAGGTTCGTGTCCCAGTTTATGATTAGAATATGTCTCACTCAGCGATGGAGATCTAAGGTTCGTGTCCCAGTTTATGATTAGACCATGTCTCCCTCAAGCGATGGAGATCTAAGGTTCGTGTCCCAGTTTAAGTACCAGCACTCCCCCTGTTATACAAAATATATTATACTCTGCATTTACTCTTTGTCCATTGATCAGTAATGGCTTCAAAATAATGAACAGAATATTTGAATTTTATACCTCTTCAAACTCCCTGCTATGGTAGAACCTTTCTCTGCTGTGGAAGCTATATTATAGTGTTGTCGCTAATACATTTTCAGTTTACATAACTACATAACCATACCTGTGATTAACTATCACTCCCACCTCATCTTTGTTACATAAGGAATCTTTACACATAAGGTCCTCAATCACTAAGGAGTGCTAGTAATTTGCATGTACTTGTATATCTTTCATGAAATGGTACATTTGAATATGTTGTTTTGTATCCTTAAATATACAAAACAACATATTCAAATGGCTCCTGAAATTTTAAATCCAAGAAATGTTTTTAAAATCAAGAAATCATCATTTCAAATTTTGTCAGTGGTACAATGAGTTCATATCACATTTTTACACTATAACTGTTAACAGTTAAACATGTGTTATTGTATTGTTTGTGTTGTTTTATCCTTTGGAAGTTAGAAGAGTTATACACTGTAAGTTTAGGTTTTGGAGAAACACTGAAAACTGTGGAAAAGTCAAGATAATGATTAGTTCAAGACCCATACAATAAGGGATTTATTATACCCAAGCGAACAGGGACAGGGATACTCACAACCTCTGACACCCTAGGGTTGAGACAACTTAGCTGCACATGCTTAACAATGGGGGTTTTTATGATGTTATCATTTTAGCATTGAACTGCTTTCAGTTGGAAGTTATGGGCTGATGAATGCCAACTGGACAAGATGAAGTATGTGATTGGTCAATGTAGCGGTAAATGCAAATTGCAGATATGCAGTTAAAAACGAAACAAAGTTAAGATTGAATGTAAGCTGAATAAGCAGATGAATCTTTTCAAATGATACATAGATAAAATCTAATTCCTGATTAAAAATGATTCAAACTGATATAATTCTGTTATCCATGCTGAAACGCATTATATCTTAATTTATTTCACCAGCAGTTTTACATTAAAGCCACCAGCATTTAAACTATGCCGTTTATCTTTTTTAAAGATATTTCTTGTTTCCAATGGTGTTTGTATCTTGGACAGCATGACCACCTCCGGTTTTAGGTCTTTTTGACTTGTCTGTGAAAAATTAGAAAACAAATTGAAGTGTTTGAATAATCTCTGATTTGTTTTCTAATTGGAGTATAAATAAGAAAGTTGAATATATGTATATACAGTTTATATGTATAAATTATACTTTTTAATTAACATGATAATTTCCAAAAATTTAATTGTTTCTTCTCTGTAAGTAATTTACTCAATACAGCAGTTCTTGGCATGTAGGCTGTAATATATACTGTTGTTATTTAGTTATACAGGTGAAAATATGTACCTTGCTGCTTGATATTATCAAACTGCTTCCGAATCTTAAGCACGGATCTGATATCAACCCCAACACGGAAAGCAAAACAATACTGGTATATATATATATATATAAAAATGCACTGATCAATTAAGCAATGAATGTTTTAGCAAAAGTTGTTATGATCCTATAACACACATTGTTATTGCTGACAAACTTAAATCAAGCCTTTTAAACCATGCTAAAATATTCAATAATCATATTTACATTTTAACGGAGAATTTTTTCATTTAATTATTTCAAACTATTTCGGAGCTGCAAATCAAGTGCTGACAGACTGAAATTGATGACATCACAGTGGAGATTGATGATCGAATATAAAACACTTGGTGTTGTAGGCAATTGGTAGCTTGCTGCCTTTGTTTATCATTTCAATATGACAATGCAAAGAAAAAGTTCTGTAAATATTCTACAATTAATTTCCAAGAACCAATCCTTTTCAATTGTATTGTTAAAACAATTTGTCCAACAATTTTAATTTCAACTGTTTCCAGAAGTTATATGAGTCCTATCAAAATTCTAGATATATTCTATAAGTACAAGACTCAGTATATGCATGTAGATTTATCAATGTATAACTACCTGTATGTGCTTACAATTAAATTGCTTAATACATTTTTTTATATTTTGTCATGCCAAAAGTATTTGGCCACATCATTTGATAATTTACTAAAATAATTCATGCATTTAGACAAATTTGTAACTGTTATGACTGTTTTATGTTAGCAAATTTTCTTTAAATTTCATATGCATGAACTTAGATAATTCAAAGCTACTGCTTATTAACTTTTGCATTTTGAAATTCTCTTCTGTCACCTATATATGTCATTTACAACATGACATTGACCCAGGCATCATTAACATCAATATGCCATTATGAGTCAAACCGAAAATTTCAGTCAGCACATTTGTATGATAAAGTTCTAATGTAATGCTTATCCGATAAATGAAATAATTGTAATAAGAAACTAAAGACGTGTTTTGAAATATGTGTGATAATTTATGCT
>NC_047030.1:26692677-26716779 GCF_902652985.1 Pecten maximus | reverse complement strand
TACTATTAACTCTGAATGTAAACTTTGTACATATCTCTTGACTCCTGTAGTATTTTATTTACAGGCCATTTGTGACAAAGATGTCTTGATGAATGACAGAAAAATTAAACAACGTCCGTGAAAAACGGTATTGGCCGTACGTCACTTCTGAATAAGGTATCGTCATATTTTAATGTATTCTTAAAAGTTGATAGTATACAGTTGTTTCATACCTTACTCCCTTGATATGTTTAGATCAGCCAACAATCTACAAGAATATATATATATATAAACCTCAAAATTTTCGAACTTCAAAGTTGACTTTCCTTTGGCCACACAGTATACTGTAGGAATTCTTACAGAAAATTTCATGAGATGCTTTGTGTTAGCCGACTCCCTGTTTTGATACAACAGACTCTGATTGAAGATTTCTTCGAACCATTCTGACTTTGAATTAGCAGACATCACTAGCCGTTGCTCGGGAGACTGACTGGGAATAAGACACAAATGTGCTGTCCGTGTTGTGGTGGGAACCATACCCCCCACTTACAGTGAAAGATCCAGGGCGCGGGATCGTTAAAATCCCCCAAAATTTACATTTTGCCCTCACTTGCAGAAAATATGTGGGGGCCAATTCATGCACAAATACTAGCGTGACCCGCATATTTAACAAAGTAAGGTGGGTGCAAGATTTTTAGGTCACCTGAGACTTTCCTGAGACAAAGTCTCAAGTGACCTATTCTAATTCCCTTTTGTCCGTCTTCGTGTGTCGTGCGTCGTCCATCGTGCGTCCGTAAACAATATACATTTTCGACTTCTTCTCCAAAACCCCTAAACCAAATTTAATGAAATTTGGCAGGAAGCTTTTATAGCTAAAGGTCAACCAAAATTGTAAATTATATGGTCCCCACCCCCCAGGGGCCTGAGGGGCGGGGCTAAAAAGGGTCAAATTGACTAAAACTTTAAAAATCTTCTCTACTCTCAGATATGGTGGAATCAAACACTCTTCATAGATGGAAGGGTCTTAAGGTGCTTTACCAAAATTGTAAGTTTCATGACCAAGGGGTGTCATGTATGCCCCTCAGGGGAGGGCGTAAACTTTACTATAGTTTATATAGGGAAATCACATTTTTGACTTTTATTTGTTTTAGTTCTATTGTAATTAATTCTAATTTTGTAAACATTGTCAGCATGGGATGACAATTTGATGGCATGCGCATTTTGGCCCTGACTGACCCTCAGGGGCTGATGGGAGGGGCTAAAATGGAATCAAATTTGAATACTCTTCATAGATGAAAGGGTCTGAAGGTGTTTTATCAAAATTGTGAATTTCATGACCCTTGGGTCCTGACTGACCCCCAGGGGCTTATGGGCGGGGCTTAAAAGGGTCATATTGACTGAAATTGCAAAAATCTTCTTCTCAAGACCAAAATAAGGTAGAATCAAATACTCTTTATAGATGAAAGGGTCTTAAAGGGACAATTTAGTCAAGCATGCTTTTAATAATTCAAGCAGAATCGATAAAACATATACCAAGGCTAAATAATCTGTGGTCAACAGTTATCTGCTTTGTAGCCAATGTCCATAAAGGTCAGTTTAAGTTTTGGGAATGCCCACGTCAAATATAGCTATGCTCCAAATATAGTGCAACTTGTTGCGCCCTCTGGTGGGAACAGAGTTGGTTGTAAGTGACGACACGGTAGATCCGATGTATACTTATTTCTTTGGATTTTGATTTAACAACAAGCGTGGCAAACAGTTGTAACATGTATTATAATTGATAGATTCAATAATGATTTATTGTTTTGACAATTCATATCGACCAAACACAGGTTTATTCCAGGGTCACCGAACGGGAATTCGTGTTCATGTAATTGTGTACACACATGCAGGAAAAGATTGTATTTTCATTTGTGTACGAATGCAAACAAACGCTAACACTTCTCTAGGTAATTTATTTCATCCATGATGTAATCAGAACAATACTTATAACAAGAATGAATGGAATCATGATAATGGAAGTTGTACAGAACAAAAATATCGCACTCAACATAACTCTGTAGACTGATCTAGGTCAAGTCTCGGCAAACTCACTCGTAACTGTAAGAACTTCTTCACTGACCTAACAGTAATTCTCCATATATTTTGTTTATCCATTCGCTGTCTACGTTTGGTACGATACCCGCAATCTATAGTTAAAATATCTGCTAATGGCTTCAAATGCAAAAAATTAACCAATGTTGTTTACAGTCACGATACGGGGCTGTGCTTGCACACATGTATACAAAGTGTGTAGAGACGACTTGCTCATTTGAATATCAATTGTATGGTTATACAATTAAGATCCCCCTTACAATTAATTAAAAAACGCATGGAAAACATCAACTTGTATCAATATATGACCAAGGATAGTTCATAAGGAGAACTGAAGTACACTTTCATGAAATAATTTGTGAAATGATAAAAAAGTAAACAAACTTGACTAAATTGTCCCTTTAAGGTGCTTTACTAAAATTATGAATTTCATTACCTTGGGGTCACACATTTGCCCCTGGGGAGGGGATAAATTTTACTGTAGTTTATATAGTGAAATCACATTTTTGACTGTGATTTGTTTGATTTCTTTTGGAATTCGTTCTAACTTTGTTAACATTATCAAAATTGGATGACAGCTTAATGATATGCATATGTTGGCCCTGACTGACCCCTGGATGCTTATGGGCGGGGTCAAAAAGGGTCAATTAAATTAACTGAAATATTTCAAAACTCAGGTGACTGGTAAGGCCCATGGGCCTCTTGTTTTATCAATCAAACAAAATTATGGCAAGTACAATACCGTATTGGTGTCGTCTTTACAACAAACATAATAGGACTGAGACCACAATTGAGTACTTCCGGGTTCAGGCTCCAAGAATGAAGTCCCCTCAGAAATGTATGTATTTCATGGAAATAAATCAAATGTCTGTTTGATACTCTGGTATTTTGTCTCTGTATACAAACGGACACAGATAAGTTGAACCATCGGATAAGTCGATTATTTTGCTTGGTCCTGTCAACTTCGACTGATCTGAGTTTTACTGTATTTCATGAAAATAAATCAAATGCCTGTTTGAACTTGGTTTTTGTCTATGAATTTAATGTAAATTTATAGAGATGTGAATCTAGGTTTTGTGGTGTAAAATATTAATATTGATCATGTATTTTGTGCTCCAGGATCCTGTGTGAAAAGTCCTGATTTCACCTCTACCCCTGACCCGGATGTATATAATCCACGTTGGTGACACATTTTGACAGCTATCTCCAGAAACTGCCCAACATGCTGTGTTGAAACTTTATATTTTGCTTCTCAGATGTTGGTCTTGGCCAGGTGAGATGGAAAATTGGATATGTTATTTTGGGAATTTATTATAAATTTTAATGCTACAATGAAACATATAGTAAAGCTAATTGTGGTCTCGGTCCATCTGTGATTATGTTCAGAGAGCGCACAAGGGGCGGTAACTCTTCCATAACTAGCAATTTAAGGTATCGCGATACTAAGATAACGTATTGTGTATTGTAACATTGGTTAATAAAAATAACGATATATATATTGTAGTATCGATATATTGAACAGCACTAATAGCCTGACAATCTCTGTATTGAGGAAGAGAACTTGTGCCTCATCTAGGGAGGTAGGTATACTTATATAACCAGACTATCTCTGTATTGAGACAGAGAAATGGTGTCTCATCTAGTGAGGTGAGTATATGTATATAACCAGACTATCTCTATATTGAGACAGAGAAATGGTGTCTCATCTAGTGAGGTGAAAACCAGACTATCTCTATATTGAGACAGAGAAATGGTGTCTCATCTAGTGAGATGAGTATTTGTATATAACTAGAGTATCTCTATATTGAGACAGAGAAATGGTGTCTCATCTAGTGAGATGAGTATTTGTATATAACTAGAGTATCTCTATATGGAGACAGAGAAATGGTGTCTCATCTAGTGAGGTGAGTATTTGTATATAACCAGACTATCTCTATATTGAGACAGAGAAATGGTGTCTCATCTAGTGAGGTGAGTATATGTATATAATCAGACTATCTAAGTATTAAGGCTTCCTCACTTGTTTCTGGTGCCTATTTAGGTAATGATAAACATATCTCTTCCTCTATATTCTTGTGTCATTCTATTGAATTGAGTATTCATGTTATACAGTGTTCAACTTCCCCATAGTTACTACAACTTAGGTTTATCAAAGGACTGAACATTTACTCCCACTGTTGAGGGTTAAAGTATGACTTAAGTTTGTACTTCAGAACAGAATTTGTTGAAGGTATTATAGTTAAAATCATATAAAGATTGCGTATTTGCTATTCTCTGTCAGACTTTGGCATCAAAATTCATGGCCATCTGTTGGTTATGTACATAGACATGTAGTAATATTTGTGATTTTTCTTGTCAGGCAGTCACACCATCAAACAACTGGCTAGTGAGAGAAAAGTTTTGTTCTCTATGGTTCTGAGTTAACAGCCTCAGTGTTCTCTTGGCGGATCACCGAGGAAACTTCCCAAACATCAGGTCTACCAACACTGTATTCTTGTCTCAGTGATGTTAAATCTTGTATGGAGAGACATTCTCCATAGGAATTTGATCGCATCATGAAGCTTCGATTGAGAGGATACATATAATAAAGGTCTGCAGAAATCATAAACCTAACAAATCAATAATAACATTATTAATGTTCCCCAAACTTCAAAAAAATAGCAAAATAGATATAGACATTGAAAATGGCCACCATGAGTGACATTTAATAATAAAAATAGAAAAGTTAAAGCAATTACAAACAAAACATGAATTTAAAGTTAAGTTTTTTTCCACAAGCAATGCAAGTTACAATATATCTGTCCTTATATCTGGTAACATTATTCAAAATGTTATCTATTTATCTTAAAAAGCAATCTTGAAGAAATTATCCAGTGAATTATAATGATATTAATGCAGTTGTGAGGGAAATACTCACAAATATTTTGGTACAATTTACATTAATTGACATTGTAATTAAATCAACTCAGCATACACTTAATAATTAACGGGCCACAAAGGGGCTTAACACACTTAAAACACAACAGATTGAAAAACAAAAGCGGTAAACCATCATATTTATCATTGTATAAGTCTCTCATGTAAGGGACATAACTCTGCTCTTGTCCTTTATTGAATTATCTCCCTTAGATTGTTTCACACTTATCTGTAAGTGTTTCAGAATGATTTGCTACAATTAAACTATTTACTTTTCAAAGTAGACAAGTAGGAATACATATTCCACAATAATGTCTCCTTATTCTGACATGTGCTAAGCTGTTTGTACACATTAGTTTATTTTAAAATCAAAATTATATTTATTGATAGTAACCTTTTAAAATATCTTTTCTGGGTTTTTAGCGTGACTATCATCTTACTTTTCAGGCCGTTAAAGCCCATGGGCCTCTTGTTGACTAAAGATGCTAAAGAAAATACTTTGCCTATTCCTGGTAGACTACCTGATTACATGTCAGAAAAGGTGCTTCCTCTTACCTCAGATACAACTGCCTTGGACATTTTTGAGAAGGATGACACCCTGGTCTGTTGACGTGAAGTTTCGAAGTCTTTGGCTGTTGACATGAAGTTTCGACGAGTAAGTATTTGTACATTTCAGAGAGTATGGCATGATTGATGTCCACACATCACAGTCAGGAAACCATGCACAGACTTGTGCAACTTGTGTCAAAACTTTTCACATAAACTTTTTGTGACTGGTACAGCAAATGATGATGAGAAGAAATAAGTATTGGAGGAATATAGCAACCAGGTCAACCATGTCATCCATGCCAAACAACAAAGAGATGCATACAGACAACAATGTTCAGAAAGTAAAGAAAAGTTCAGATTGCTGCCAGAAGAAAAGAAAATATCATGTAATTTAACAATGACTTAAGTAAAAATTTTCAAATTGCAAATAAATACTTAAAAGATGTTATATCCCTTTCTATTATTATGTGTATTTTTGCTAGTTATTTGAGAGCTCAAGTGCTGTAAATTAACCAATTCAATACAAACACATAAAAGATTATCCATGTTTGAATTTATCTTAACACCCTAAACATATTGTTAAAAAAATGGAACAGAATGTTCATGTACATTATGTATTCACTATCTTTTTTAACATTATGAAAGAACTTGACATTGTGTATCGCTTAATTAAGCTTTAAAAGGATCAATATGTAGATTGAAAAAAAGGAATTTCGATTGAACTGAAGTTTTGTCGTTATTTCCTTGTAGGTAATCTGCCCTGTTCAGTCAATGGAGCTATCCATTACTCCTGGGATTTTGCACAGCAAGTTCATTTTCCCCATCATGCTCAGCAGGTTGGTCCCATCTTCTTTAAGACCTCTCAATCTGCTCAGAGGGATCAGGTAATTGATAGAAACCATTCATTAGTCTTAGAATATTTTATTTCAGTGAGACTTGCGAGCTAAAACACCAGATCAAATCCAGGTAGAGTGTACATGTATATTACATTTAGAAATAAATAGCACTGTGTTGACATTTAGAGAAATCAGTTATTGTAATGTATGCTTTATAAATATAAAACCTTTTGGACCATGCATAATATTAACTGGTCATTATAATTGTCATATTTAAGGTACAAATAAATGTGGAGCTAGAAAGGTGTCAAGGTTGTAATTGAGACTGACAATGATATAAGCTATTTTTATTGCAATGAAAACTTGCTGTGTATGATAAATGCTTTCTTACTTATCTACACTCAATAATGTTTCATTTAACAGGAAAGTAACATTTCTACTTGGTGGATGAGGCTGAAAACTCTGGAACAGGGAAGGGAGCTAACTCGGTTGTCAGCATGGTCCATCACTGTTTTCAGCATCATGGACATGGAGAAAGGATTGCCAACATCTATTTTGATAACTGGACAGAATAATAAAAACATTGTGTTGTGGTATGCCCTTTGGAGAGTCTTAGTTGGTAAGTACCAAGTACATAAGTTATTAGTTAGAGTGTGTCACATATATTGTGCTGGGTTTAGTTTAAGATTCTTGCATGAGTCTGTCATAGGGAGACATAGAGTAGTCAATTGTAAAACAAGTTCGTGGGACTATCACTTTATTTCCGTCTGCCATTTAATTTTCACAAACACAATCTAGAGTACAGTGGGGCATTATCGACGATTTTTCATATTAAAGCTTGATAAAAGTCTTGTCATTCAATCACTTCCTTCACTCAGAATACTCACTTAGGAATACCTACTCGGCTTTCTTTACATTTCTGATCATTTGCTGATCATTTATCTCGGCAAACTACTGGCCCAATATCATGGCAATTATGTCAAATGTCTTGATGCGACATACTACAGATGTTGAAGATGATTATGAGTTACACTAACCATGATGAAAATATTTGAATACATTGTATTTTTACATGTACATGTATTATTAAAAAAAAATATCTTTTCCATAAAAATAGGATGAGCTCTATATTATTGAAGGAGTTACATGATTAGCAAATTTGTCATGTTACTTACTTTTAAGGTCATGGGTCAAATGTGTTAAAATCTTTAAATGGCTTCATTTTAAGATGGTGAAGGCACTGATATTTGGCCAGTAGTTTGCCAAGATAAATGATTAGCAAGGTTGTTTAAATTAATGACATTTACCTACATTCAAGGTCATTGGGGAAAATGTGTTGAAATCATTTAACAACTTCTTCTTAATAAAAATGAGACCCAAGGTACTTGTATAAAGTTTTTAACACATGTACATGTGCCAAATATGAGCCATGAAGTGTCATGATACAATTATTTATGTACTATGGCTCCCAAAAGTTTACTGGAAAGAAGGGCTATTATGTTTGGTCAAAAGTCTGACATTGACCTGATTAAGGGCAATAATATTTGGTATGGGTAAGTAGTGTGTAGGGATGAGTTGAGGGATCTAATTTGAATGAAGGGGTCATTAGTTTAACATCTACTTGTACATAAATGACCTTGTAGATCAACTTTTAAGTTGCATTGGTAGCAGGTGAGTGATACAAGACTAATGGGCCTTTGTTTCGTGATGTGATTATCTGCAATTACTCTAATTAGTCAATATATTGGAGCTGGACTGGCCTGAGCAACACTGACCAGATAGATCAAATAGAGTGTTTGTTTCTAGTCCAATGTCTGGTGTTATAGTTAGAGTGTCTGTTTCTAGTCCAATGTCTGGTGTTATAGTTAGAGTGTCTGTTTCTAGTCCAATGTCTGGTGTTATAGTTAGAGTGTCTGTTTCTAGTCCAATGTCTAGTGTTATAGTTAGAGTGTCTGTTTCTAGTCCAATGTCTGGTGTTATAGTTAGAGTGTCTGTTTCTAGTCCAATGTCTGGTGTTATAGTTAGAGTGTCTGTTTCTAGTCCAATGTCTGGTGTTATAGTTAGAGTGTCTGTTTCTAGTCCAATGTCTGGTGTTATAGTTAGAGTGTCTGTTTCTAGTCCAATGTCTAGTGTTATAGTTAGAGTGTCTGTTTCTAGTCCAATGTCTGGTGTTATAGTTAGAGTGTCTGTTTCTAGTCCAATGTCTGGTGTTATAGTTAGAGTGTCTGTTTCTAGTCCAATGTCTGGTGTTATAGTTAGAGTATCTGTTTCTAGTCCAATGTCTGGTGTTATAGTTAGAGTATCTGTTTTTAGTCCAATGTCTTGTGTTATAGTTAGAGTATCTGTTTCTAGTCCAATGTCTGGTGTTATAGTTAGAGTGTCTGTTTCTAGTCCAATGTCTGGTGTTATAGTTAGAGTGTCTGTTTCTAGTCCAATGTCTGGTGTTATAGCCTTGTTATTGTCTTTTTCATTTCCTGTTACTTTAACTTACAAACTCCAAAAAAACAACTGTTTTAAGTGTATTTTTATCATGTTGTAACGGTCCTCGTTTCAAGAAACTTATCTTTATTAAATTGTCATAATGTTTTAATGCTGAAATTCAATTAAAGCACCACTTTATGCATATTCAAGGATACATCATTTATAATAGCGATTAATAGGTGTGATTTGAACATGTACAAAATTTCTAAAAAATGTAACAATCAGAAATGAACAGCTTGTAGAAATTAGTTTGGATGGTCAGTTATGTAAGATTCCTCATGAGATGAATATTCTGGGTTGTTTAGCCCACCATCATCAGATGGTGGGCTATATCAAATCGCCTTGCATCCATAAATAATTCTTGTTATCGCTATTTCTGAGAAGAACTAAAGGGAGCTTTCTAAAATTTCATATGCAGGTTTCCCTTGGTCAGTAGTTATGCATTTTGGAACCAATCTGAAAACAACATGGTTGACAGACAGGCATTATTGCTCAATCTCAAATTTTTCAAAGTTCTCCTTGTTTGAAAAGTACTTTAGGGATGTTTCTGAATTTACACAGATTAGTAAGAGGAAGGGAAAAATAGAGAGAAGATCAATCTGACATAAAACCTATAAAGATCATTCTTTGGTGGGCGCCAAGATCCCTCTGGGATCTCTGGTTTCTCACTGTTCTTTCAGATTTTAAGATATTGTATTGTAAATTCATTGAAATACTTTTGCATAACTTGTTTTACTTTATTTTATAGAATCAACGACTAGGACAGGGGTTATATCAGGTTGACCATGGCAGGTTCAGCACTAAATCTGTAGAGGAAAGGTCAGCTGAGGACCAGGCTGGGCACATGTCTATGAGGTGGAGAGAATGGCTGCCTTACTTCACCTGCAGAAAGAAACGTGGAAATTCAAGAAAATGCGGTAGACCCTAAGTTTTTGGTTAAGAATTTCTCAGTTAAATTCTAAGATTATCTCCCCTTGTTTGTAACTTTAAGATTGGGTCAACTTTGGAAAAGCACTCTTTGAAGTAATGGTGAGTACAGAAAGGTCAAGTCCACATAAGGGGTGGAATTGAAAAAAAAGCTGGGAACTTGCCCAAAGGGCAGGGCAAGTTAAAACCCAAATCAACTGGCCTGGTTGGAAGCACACTGGTCCAATGTCTTTAAGGCCCATCGATCCACTAGCAACTAGTGATGGCTCAGTTTAGTACTGGAAAGTGTTGAAATTTTGGGTCAGTGCTGGAAGTTGCTCTCAAGTGCTTTAAAAGTACGAATTACATGTTACATGTAAAAAAAATCAGATTCCTAAAAAAATATTCATCAGAAAATTATAAAGGTGTTTTGGTAATCGACTCTGAATTTTAATTTTTGGTAATGTCTAGATTCTGATGTAGGGTCATTTATTAGAAACACTCGCTTGAACCCTCTACTTATATAATAACATGACGCAGATTTGAGGCTGTTTTCAAGCAACTTTCTATATGAAATGAATTAAAAGCAGCGCATGTTGTAAAGGGAAAGTACATCGTAGATCGCTTGAAGAGAGATGGCAACTCATAAATGTGTCTATAGTTACGAATGGGATTGGGAGTACCAATGATTAAAAGCTGTATCGACAAACATGGCATACAGCTTGGCGTGGAGTGTAAACAAACGATATAGAAATGGGTACAATGGGTGAAAGTATCCTCAAGTCTCATTGAAAGTTGTAGAAAGATACCAACAGGAAAATGTTCGTCATAAAAGAATGACACTGAAAATGTTAAGGATTATATCCCACCTCTATTAGTAATAGTACAATCTGTTCTAGGAACTCTCTTCTCCTTACCAAGTGGAAGTTAAACATCTTTTTTGAATTCAGGTTTTGTTTTTAACGATGCAACATGTAATAAATCACTCATCCTTCTGATTGAATGAAAATGTACCTGAGGTTTGTATAGCAATGTTTCTGGACAGTGTTATTGTATAAGTACTTCTCTTGTTAGTTATGGATTCTTGTGTATATTTGGCATTGCCGACTATATAATTGTACATTAAAGAAATGTTGGCTACAGAAAGATAATCACATGTCATTTTATTTGATGAAAGTTAAGCTTGAACCATTGACTATAAACAAATAGATTTTCACATCCAATTCTAGGACACAAGTCCACAGATTATAAATATAACAAGTATTGAAATGCAGTGTTATTTTAATCACTTTATGAGATAAAAATACCTCTCTTCCCTACAAGTCTGGACAAAAAAAAACTCAATCACCTGGAAAATTAAGAAATAGAGCTGGATATTTGGTATAAAAATCTGTACCAATCATGAATGTTTGGGAAATATTTTAATGAATTAAATGTTTCAATGAGACCTATAGCAGAATGAATTGTAGTCAGATAAGTCCTGTCTCTAGAAATCACATGTTTTTATTAACTACTGGTGTCATGGCCACTTGTTTTCTGGCTGATTTCTGTAAAAATTAGCATTTAATATTTAATTTTTCAATTCATAGTTCATCTTTTGTAAGGGGACATAGAATATGTAAGGTCATCCAATTTGCATATTAGTTGATATTAGAAATTCCTTAATGCCTAGTTTTAAAGTTAAGATGGTGGATCTTTTTAACTTTACAATTACAAGATGCTTGTATTAAAACAACTATGTAGTTATCCCAGGAAATGAAATGTAAACATTTGGAAGGGACCACTGGCCAGCTTTAGAAGTTATGGAGTCTTATCTTACAAAATAAGACCTTGTTGTTTTAAAGTGGAAAAATACTTTCCTTCTCTTTTTTTTAATGTTTAGATTTTTTACAACCGATTTAAAATTTGGACTGTTTAAAACTGTATCACATCATAGTTAAGATATACATTTAATTACAGTATTGTATATAAGTCATATGTAAGTTTTTTTTCCTGTCATGACATTTATTCTATTCAATTTCGCTTTTAATATTTGAAACTCTCTATTCCAATAAATTGACTGTCATTTCTCTTCAATACAGGTGATCTGTGGCCAATTATCTCCCTTACATTGATTGATGACTGAGATCACAATTATGTATAGGTAAGTTCCAATCTGTGTCACAATAGTTTATGTATAAATTTAGATCACATCAGTTTAGAACCACATTTTTAACAATAATAAACAGTATTGTTTAACTTCAAATATTTGTCATGGTCATGTAGGTTTTAGGGACTGTTTGTTAGATTTGAAAATTTAAAATAATTATATTTCTTCTTCTTTTTTTGAGGGTATCAGCTATTGTATCCAGAGACACAACATTCCCGACTACCACCACGGGGAGCTCCCTCTTTAGGTAGTCATATATATGTAAATTTTTTTTTGTTGTTAAATTTTTAAAACATTTTTTAATTTTGAATTCAGAGCCTTTTTGTTTATGATTGCCAAAATGTCTCTTAATTAATTTGTTTTCACTTCTCAATATAGGTGATCCTGAAGTTGATTGTCTCCCCTACTTTGCTGGATGACAGGATCTAGCTGCCCTCTCCTGTAGTCGGACTTGTGAGCAGATTTGGATGTTTTCACACGATCTTTGTGATGTGCTTCCAGTAATGAAAAAGTTCTCTTCTTCACTTCAGGTTTGTACTGGTGTTGTCTTTGGTATAATTCTTCTGAGCTCAGTTGATCAAGCTTATGTTTACCTTCCCGACTCAGAGTACCAACGAGGTGTTCGACCCTGTTGTTTAGAGTTAATATGGTGTTGTCAATCTCCCCTCAGCATTTCGTCTGAAGTTCTGATGTTTCAGTAGAGCGACATTGATGCTACTGTGACAACCCTCATTCTTCTGAGTAGATTATTTAGTCTCATTTAACAGACAGTATCAGTGATTTACTTTATTTTCAGGAGCTCCGATACCAACATCTGGTCATCTGGTGTCATCTGAAGATGATGTATCTGTTGGAATTGAGGGAGAATGAACACACCGACCATGTCGCTGTCATCTCCAGAGCACACCGAGGTGTGCCGACTGCACTTGGAACATTCACATGAATAGCACGACACAATGGCATCAGGTAAGCGACTTGTGATGGTCTCCATGTCATCGTTGTGTTTTTTCATGAGGGATTTGAAAGTCATGCTGCTCCTGACTTTCAAGTCTTGGGAGAACACCTTCTGTGAGTGAGATCTCAGAAACATGGAGTCTCTGAGCTTAGCACTTTTTGATTTCCAGAACTTTGCTGTGCCCATGTGAGTTAGGTCAGCCAATCTCTCAACTTTCCACATTGGATGTAGGGCTTGCATGGTTTCCTGTAGGCCTTGGGCACTGTAGTACCATCTCTGTTCATCTTGGCATATTTTACAAGCACACCTTGCCTTGTCAGCTGATCTCCAATGTCCCTCCCCATGTCATACTTGGACAGGCCTTCAAACCAGCTGGTGTTGGCTATGCACTCAAGGTGACCACCTGGACTGTCACATTGTACCCTTTCCCTCTCAGCCAAGTGTACATCCAGCAAACTTTGTTGTGGAGGGCACAACCAAGTATCCACTTCTTCGGAGTACAAGTCTTGATTCCCAGGCTGATTTCCCTGAGAGGCATTCAATCCAGGCTTCTATGACCGACCAGTACATATTTCTCCAACAGTCACACCCATACACATGATCAATACTTGGAACTTAACTGATTACTGTCGACTCTATACCAGAGTCTGAATATAATATTAAGGTATCCAAATAGATATGAATGAATCCAAGGGAACCTCCTTCTAATTGATTGTGTAATATTTTGGGCTCTTAGCCCTTACTTTATAGTTTCAGCTCTTCCCTCGAGGAGGACACCATGTATAGATTCCCTAGGGATCTCTGGATAATGCTTGACAGGACCAGTTTGTATTTCTTACTCTAGTTTCATTTGTCATAGCTAGCAAACAAACTTCACTATTTACAATCAATATAAAAGTTGTATCTAAAAGAGGACTTCTTCTATTTATACCCGTGAAGTTAGGGGGGGGGGGGGTATGCTGGAATCAGGTTGTCTGTCTGTCTGTCTGTCTGTAGAAGACACATTTTGTCCGGGCAACTCCTCCTAAACCAATGGGCCGATTCCTATGAAACTTCACACATATATTAATGATTATGTGTAGATGTGCATGCCATTTTCTTTTTCTCATAATTATGGTTGCTATGGCAACTGGTCACTATAAACAGGTTTTCCGATAAGAACCATAACTTTAAGTTTGTCCAGACAACTCCTCCTAAACCGAAGGGCCAATTTCAATGAAACTTCACACAAATATAGAGGACCATATGCAGATATGTATCTCACTTTCTTTTCCTCAAAATTATGGTTGCTATGGCAACTGGTCACTATATTACTGGGTTATCTTAGTTGGCCTCTAATTAAAGAGTTCCAATTCAACATTGACTCGTGCAGATTGCGGGGGTATTAGTCAGCCATCCTGGCGACAGTTCTAGTTTATACTGATATAGAAATTACATGTATATAAAACCATTATTTAGTATAAATGTTACTTTAGAAATACAGACTTCCATCTACTGTACATTTCAGTAAAAGCCACCCAGCTTCTAAACGATGTTTTCTATTGAATTATAAAACAATGTATAAATGCTAGACAACTTACTGCATCTAATGGTATGAATATTATAGTCCATATTAAAATAGTTATTAAGTTATTTATTGTTTTCAATATAAAACAAACACAACCTATATTTAGCTCAAAAAGTCTCCTGTACCATATGGTCACCATGGAGACAGACCCTTCCCTTCAGTCAGGGGTTATGGGCCCAGCATAGCACCCCTACCTATACAGTGGACAGCCTTATCCTGTTATCTATATATGTGTAATATTTATTTACATAACATAATTTAGACTATTTCTATCCGTCATACTTCTTTGATCTTCGAATGTTGTACTATTGTGCCACCCATCCACAGCTATTCCGATGGTGCTTGGAGACTCCTGTCCTATTAGGGTGGTGTCCTGTACCACCAGTCGAGTCTTTTTCTCCACTGTTTGTTTTGTTGAGGGCGGTTATCTCCCTTGATACCTAGTTTGCCTGTTGTTACATTTCACGTTTGGTCCCTACAGGTATGTTAAGGTGTCCAAGAAGAAGTCTGGTTCCTTTGGTGCTGACAGACTGTCCACACAGTGCTGTTTGTAGATATTTGTTAATCAGTGCTGGCTTTGGTCTGGGAATGTCTGAGTCAGCTTCCCTGTAAAGTTTGTAAAGTTGAGACTTGTATTCACATGAGTGGTTAAGGTGTACCGACACTTTAACACTAGCCCTCCACCACTGGGTTGCGAGTTCGAAACCTACATGGGGCAGTTGCCAGGTACTGACCGTAGGCCGGTGGTTTTTCTCCGGGTACTCCGGCTTTCCTCCACCTCCAAAACCTGGCACGTCCTTAAATGACCCTGGCTGTTAATAGGACGTTAAGCAAAAACAAACCAAACTGAGTCAGCTTCCCTGTAAAGTTTGTAAAGTTGAGACTTGTATTCACGTTTGATGCACTGCACAGAACAACTCCATCCCAGTACCCATTTCTTCTGGAACACTAGTTTAAATTCGGGTATTGTACATGTGTTGTCAGATTGTTCTGTGTGTACATTGATGACATCATTCCACATTCATGACATCATTCCACATCTTCACCATCAACATAACATCAATAATCTAGTTTCTATCTATTTCAGTCTCCGAGTCTGAGGAGGAAGTAAGTGATGGGTGTAGTATACAGGGTCTATCTCCGATGTCCACTGCTACATGAGATCGAGTTTCCGGTCTTGGTGTTGTCACCAGCTGTAGTTCCTTTGTGGCAGTCAGTCTTCTGGTCAGAACAGGTGTCACATGGACTGACTGTACAGGTAAACAGGTTACAGATAAATATAGACATCACGTTACCTAACTATACTGGGCACACATAGAAGGACTGCACAGATAAACAGGTCACAGATTAATATAGACATCACATTACCTAACTGTACTGGACACACATGACTACAGGTAAACAGGTTACAGATAAATATAGACATCACGTTACCTAACTATACTGGACACACATAGAAGGACTGCACAGATAAACAGGTCACAGATTAATATAGACATCACATTACCTAACTGTACTGGACACACATGACTACAGGTAAACAGGTCACAGATAAATATAGACATCACGTTACCTGACTATACTGGACATACATGGACTGACTGTACAGGTAAACAGGTTACAGATAAATATAGACATCACATTACCTAACTATACTGGACACACATGGACTCACTGTTCAGGTAAACAGGTTATAGATAGATATAGACATCACGTTACCTAACTATACTGGACACACATGGACTGACTGTACAGGTAAACAGGTTACAGATAAATATATACATCACGTTACCTAACTATACTGGACACACATGGACTATACAGGTAAACAGGTCACAGATAAATATAGACATCACGTTACCTAACTATACTGGACACACATGGACTGACTGTACAGGTAAACAGGTTACAGATAAATATAGACATCACGTTACCTAACTATACTGACACACATGGACTGTACAGGTAAACAGGTCACAGATAAATATAGACATCACATTACCTAACTATACTGGACACACATGGACTGTACAGGTAAACAGGTCACAGATAAATATAGACATCACGTTACCTAACTATACTGACACACATGGACTGTTCAGGTAAACAGGTTACAGATAAATATAGACATCATGTTACCTAACTATACTGGACACACATGGACTGACTTTACAGGTAAACAAGTTACAGATAAATATAGACATCACGTTACCTAACTATACTGGACACACATGGACTGACTGTACAGGTAAACAGGTTACAGATAAATATAGACATCATGTTACCTAACTATACTGGACACACATGGACTGACTGTACAGGTAAACAGGTTACAGATAAATATAGACATCACGTTACCTAACTATACTGGACACACATGGACTGACTGAACAGGTAAACAGGTCACAGATAAATATAGACATCACGTTACCTAACTATACTGGACACACATGGACCGACTGAACAGGTAAACAGGTCACAGATAAATATAGACATCACGTTACCTAACTTTACTGGACACACATGGACTGACTGAACAGGTAAACAGGTCACAGATAAATATAGACATCACGTTACCTAACTATACTGGACACACATGGACCGACTGAACAGGTAAACAGTTCACAGATAAATATAGACATCACGTTACCTAACTATACTGACACACATGGACTGTACAGGTAAACAGGTTACAGATAAATATAGACATCACGTTACCTAACTATACTGGACACACATGGACTGTACAGGTAAACACGTTACAGATAAATATAGACATCATATTACCTAACTATACTGGACACACATGGACTGACTGTACAGGTAAACAGGTCACAGATAAATATAGACATCACATTACCTAACTATACTGACACACATGGACTGTACAGGTAAACAGGTCACAGATAAATATAGACATCACATTACCTAACTATACTGGACACACATGGACTGTACAGGTAAACAGGTCACAGATAAATATAGACATCACGTTACCTAACTATACTGACACACATGGACTGTTCAGGTAAACAGGTTACAGATAAATATAGACATCACGTTACCTAACTATACTGGACACACATGGACTGACTTTACAGGTAAACAAGTTACAGATAAATATAGACATCACGTTACCTAACTATACTGGACACACATGGACTGACTGTACAGGTAAACAGGTTACAGATAAATATAGACATCACGTTACCTAACTATACTGGACACACATGGACTGACTGAACAGGTAAACAGGTCACAGATAAATATAGACATCACGTTACCTAACTATACTGGACACACATGGACTGTACAGGTAAACAGGTTACAGATAAATATAGACATCACATTACCTAACTATACTGGACACACATGGACTGACTGTACAGGTAAACAGGTTACAGATAAATATAGACATCACATTACCTAACTATACTGGACACACATGGACTGACTGTACAGGTAAACAGGTTACAGATAAATATAGACATCACGTTACCTAACTATACTGGACACACATGGACTGACTGTACAGGTAAACAGGTTGCAGATAAATATAAACATCACGTTACCTAACTATACTGGACACACATGTACTGACTGTACAGGTAAACAGGTTACATATAAATATAGACATCACGTTACCTAACTATACTGGACACACATGGACTGACTGTACAGGTAAACAGGTTACAGATAAATATAGACATCACGTTACAGGTAAACAGGTTACAGCTAAATATAGACATCACGTTACCTAACTATAATGGACACACATGGACTGACTGTACAGGTAAACAGGTTACAGATAAATATAGACATCACGTTACCTAACTATACTGGACACACATAGAAGGACTGCACAGGTAAACAGGTTACAGATAAATATAGACATCACATTACCTAACTATACTGACACACATGGACTGTACAGGTAAACAGGTCACAGATAAATATAGACATCACATTACCTAACTATACTGGACACACATGGACTGTACAGGTAAACAGGTCACAGATAAATATAGACATCACGTTACCTAACTATACTGGACACACATGGACTGTACAGGTAAACAGGTTACAGATAAATATAGACATCATATTACCTAACTATACTGACACACATGGACTGACTGTACAGGTAAACAGGTTACAGATAAATATAGACATCACGTTACCTAACTATACTGACACACATGGACTGTACAGGTAAACAGGTCACAGATAAATATAGACATCACATTACCTAACTATACTGGACACACATGGACTGTACAGGTAAACAGGTCACAGATAAATATAGACATCACGTTACCTAACTATACTGACACACATGGACTGTTCAGGTAAACAGGTTACAGATAAATATAGACATCATGTTACCTAACTATACTGGACACACATGGACTGACTTTACAGGTAAACAAGTTACAGATAAATATAGACATCACGTTACCTAACTATACTGGACACACATGGACTGACTTTACAGGTAAACAAGTTACAGATAAATATAGACATCATGTTACCTAACTATACTGGACACACATGGACTGACTGTACAGGTAAACAGGTTACAGATAAATATAGACATCACGTTACCTAACTATACTGGACACACATGGACTGACTGAACAGGTAAACAGGTCACAGATAAATATAGACATCACGTTACCTAACTATACTGGACACACATGGACCGACTGAACAGGTAAACAGGTCACAGATAAATATAGACATCACGTTACCTAACTTTACTGGACACACATGGACTGACTGAACAGGTAAACAGGTCACAGATAAATATAGACATCACGTTACCTAACTATACTGGACACACATGGACCGACTGAACAGGTAAACAGTTCACAGATAATATAGACAATCACGTTACCTAACTATACTGGACACACATGGACTGTACAGGTAAACAGGTTACAGATAAATATAGACATCACGTTACCTAACTATACTGGACACACATGGAACTGTACAGGTAACACGTTACAGATAAATATAGACATCATATTACCTAACTATACTGGACACACATGGACTGACTGTACAGGTAAACAGGTCACAGATAAATATAGACATCACATTACCTAACTATACTGACCACACATGGACTGTACAGGTAAACAGGTCACAGATAAATATAGACATCAACATTACCTAACTATACTGGACACACATGGACTGTACAGGTAAACAGGTCCAGATAAATATAGACATCACGTTACCTAACTATACTGACACACATGGACTGTTCAGGTAAACAGGTTACAGATAAATATAGACATCACGTTACCTAACTATACTGGACACACATGGACTGACTGTACAGGTAAACAGGTTACAGATAAATATAGACATCATGTTACCTAACTATACTGGACACACATGGACTGACTGTACAGGTAAACAGGTTACAGATAAATATAGACATCACGTTACCTAACTATACTGGACACACATGGACTGACTGAACAGGTAAACAGGTCACAGATAAATATAGACATCACGTTACCTAACTATACTGGACACACATGGACTGTACAGGTAAACAGGTTACAGATAAATATAGACATCACATTACCTAACTATACTGGACACACATGGACTGACTGTACAGGTAAACAGGTTACAGATAAATATAGACATGACATTACCTAACTATACTGGACACACATGGACTGACTGTACAGGTAAACAGGTTACAGATAAATATAGACATCACGTTACCTAACTATACTGGACACACATGGACTGACTGTACAGGTAAACAGGTTGCAGATAAATATAAACATCACGTTACCTAACTATACTGGACACACATGTACTGACTGTACAGGTAAACAGGTTACATATAAATATAGACATCACGTTACCTAACTATACTGGACACACATGGACTGACTGTACAGGTAAACAGGTTACAGATAAATATAGACATCACGTTACAGGTAAACAGGTTACAGCTAAATATAGACATCACGTTACCTAACTATAATGGACACACATGGACTGACTGTACAGGTAAACAGGTTACAGATAAATATAGACATCACGTTACCTAACTATACTGGACACACATAGAAGGACTGCACAGGTAAACAGGTTACAGATAAATATAGACATCACATTACCTAACTATACTGACACACATGGACTGTACAGGTAAACAGGTCACAGATAAATATAGACATCACATTACCTAACTATACTGGACACACATGGACTGTACAGGTAAACAGGTCACAGATAAATATAGACATCACGTTACCTAACTATACTGGACACACATGGACTGTACAGGTAAACAGGTTACAGATAAATATAGACATCATATTACCTAACTATACTGACACACATGGACTGACTGTACAGGTAAACAGGTCACAGATAAATATAGACATCACGTTACCTAACTATACTGGACACACATGGACTGACTGTACAGGTAAACAGGTCACAGATAATTATAGACATCACATTACCTAACTATACTTGACACACATGGACTGTACAGGTAAACAGGTTACAGATAAATATAGACATCACATTACCTAACTAAACTGGACACACATGGACTGACTGTACAGGTAAACAGGTTACAGATAAATATAGACATCACATTACCTAACTATACTGGACACACATGGACTGTACAGGTAAACAGGTTACAGATAAATATAGACATCATGTTACCTAACTATACTGACACACATGGACTGACTGTACAGGTAAACAGGTCACAGATAAATATAGACATCATGTTACCTAACTATACTTGACACACATGGACTGTACAGGTAAACAGGTTACAGATAAATATAGACATCACGTTACCTAACTATACTGGACACACATGACTACAGGTAAACAGGTCACAGATGAATATAGACATCACGTTACCTAACTATACTGGACACACATAGAAGGACTGCACAGGTAAACATGTTACAGATAAATATAGACATCGCATTACCTAACTGTACTGGACACACATGACTACAGGTAAACAGGTCACAAATTAATATAAACATTACATTACCTAACTATACTGGACACAAATGGACTGACTGTACAGGTAAACAGGTCACAGATAAATATAGACATCACGTTACCTAACTATACTGGACACACATGGACTGTACAGGTAAACAGGTTACAGATAAATATAGACATCACGTTACCTAACTATACTGGACACACATGACTACAGGTAAACAGGTCACAGATGAATATAGACATCACGTTACCTAACTATACTGGACACACATGACTACAGGTAAACAGGTCACAGATGAATATAGACATCACGTTACCTAACTATACTGGACACACATGGACTGACTGTACAGGTAAACAGGTTACAGCTTAATATAGACATCACATTACCTAACTATACTGGACACACATACTGAACAGGTAAACGGAGAACACTCCCTGTAAACGGAGACGAAGTAAAACGGACATAACAGAATACACAATGCAAAAAGTATAACATTTGATCCTGCAATATTTTTTTTGGTCAGTAGTGGTCAGATATGTTCCGAATACAAAATTGAAATGAAGCTGAATACAGATCTTGTAATTGTGATATACATATCTTGCATTGCCTGGTTTGATAAACTTCAATTTGTTTGATAAACTTCAAAGATGATTCAGAAACAGATGTTTGAGAAAACCAGTATTATATATATATCATATATATTATATTATATATATAAGAGATATGCCCATTTCACCACCTGGTTTCAAGTAGCTATGAAAAATAGTATTTTAAATTTCAGGCTCCAGGAATCAAGTTTTCTTAAAAATGTATGTGTTTAAGGAATATAAATCAAATGCTTCTCTGAACCTGAATTTAATGTAGATTTATAGTGGAGATTTCAATCTAGGATTTGTGATTGAAAATATTAGTATTAATCATGTATTATGTGCTCTAGGATCCTGTGTGAAAAGTCCTGATGTGACCTCTACCCCTGACCGGGATGTATATAACCTATACGTTGATGAAACATGTTGACAGCTTTCTCCAGAAAATGCCCAACATGCTGTGTTGAAACTTTTGTCTTCTGCTTCTCAGATGTTGGTCTTGGCCAGTTGAGATGGAAATTTGTTTATGAAATTTTGGGAATGTATTTTGAATTTTAATGTTACAATGAAACATGTAGTGAAGCAAATTGTGGTCTTGGTCCATATAGGTGATCTGTGACTGATTGTCTTCCTTACATTGATAGAGGTCTCACACAACTGATTATTTCATTATATGTTATTACCAATGACTCCATCCCCTCAATAGATTATAATTCGAAGTTCAAATGTTGTGAATACCAAATTAAAGTTTTAAGATTTCTCTACCAGAAAAATGATGTTATTGAATAAGTTTAATAGCATATACTAGTAGTTGGAAGACAGTAACCCTGACATTTACAGTGGACACGGGAACCCCCACCACGGGAATTCTCGCCTTTTTACACCTCAAATCCTACGTCTTTCTACTTATATCAGGAGTGCATGTTTTTGATTTTCAAAATCTTAAGACCCTACTCTTTATTCACAAACAAATTTTGTTTAAATGACAATTCTGACCCCCCAGGGGGCCAGAGGGGCAGGGTCAGATAGGGAAAATAGCGGTAATTTCTGAAAATCACTACCGCAGGCGGTAAACAGAACAGCAACAAGTGTTGTCGTTTCTAATTATAGGCTTATCTCTGTATGTCTTATGTAATCATTACATGTTAATATAATGTATTTTGTTTATTTCAGGTTGCACTGGCCTTATCCAACCGATGGATACCCATGTCAACAAGGTGTTTAAGCAGAGAATGCAACAACATTGGGCAACCTGGTTTCAGTCAGCACAGTGGAACAAGCGCAGGAATCTGATTCAACAAACGAGGCAGAACGTCATTGACTGGGTTAGCATCGTGTGGGAGAGTGTGACGGAGACTGCCATGATCGGCGCCTTCCTTTCATATGGCCTGTCTAACGCTTTGTCCTGTTCTGAGGACAACTTGATGTCCCAACGCCTACATCAGTGACATCAACAGTATAACGATGTTAGAGACAGAGACCTTCAGGAGGAGTTGTTGGCTGCACGAGCTAATGTTATCCTGATCGACAGTGATGAGACAATGGTTTGATCCCAATGACTAGGTAGGAATCATGTCTAGTGTGTGAACTCTGGTTTTGAACTGTGATTATTTGATTGGATAATATTGAATAATGTTGGACGGTACTGGACATTGCCTGTTAGTGCTTTATTTATTGTTTTCCAATAATAATGTGATATGTTCGTTATCATTGTTAATAAATTAAAAATTGAATTTTCTTTGTGTATTACTTGTTATTTGTTTGCAATGCAACAAACAATTAATAAAATAAAGTGTCATCAACTCATTTATAATGGTCATTGCTATTATCCAAAATGGCAGACATCACGACGAACATTTGCGGTAAAATATGGGAAATAAAGGTAATTCTTTAAATCACTACCAGTCATAAAGTTATTGATGGATTTCAACCTAATTTGGTCAGAAACATCCTTGGGGTAAAGGAAATAGATTTTGCAATAAATGGTGACTCTGACCCCAAAGGGGCAGAATAGAGGAAATAGAGGTAATTCCTTTAAATCGCTAACTTTCAAAAAATCCTT
>NC_047030.1:26670894-26692177 GCF_902652985.1 Pecten maximus | reverse complement strand
CGTTTAACTAAACTTATTACCCACTCCGTGTAATCCTGTACTCGTGTTTCGTGAACTAACGACAATTATATACCCGTGCATCCTATACTCGTGTTTCGTGAACTAACGACAATTATATACCCGTGCATCCTATACTCGTGTTTCGTGAACTAACGACAATTATATACCCGTGTATCCTGTACTCGTGTTTCGTGAACTAATGACAATTATATACCCGTGTATCCTGTACTCGTGTTTCGTGAACTAATATACAATTATATACCCGTGCATCCTATACTCGTGTTTCGTGAACTAACGACAATTATATACCCGTGTATCCTGTACTCGTGTTTCGTGAACTAATGACAATTATATACCCGTGTATCCTGTACTCGTGTTTCGTGAACTAATATACAATTATAGCATGTTGATTGGTCTCGGTCGATATTTTTTTTCTCAGGTCGATAAAACCAGGTGTTGACCGAAATCAACATGCTACAATTACTTTATTATTTTTCTAAAAAAAAATTATAAAATGGTATTGTAAACTTCCTCAACTGTGGTCTTGGATAATTTTTTTAAAATAACAACAAGTTCTTCAAATTTAAATTTAATAAGTAATAAATTTCATCAAGAATATTTTAACAACACAAACAAAATCAACAATTTTGATACACATTTGTAAATTACTGTTTAGGCAAAACAAAATTAAAGTTGATAGTAAAGTTGCTGCAATTCGCAAATGAGGGCATAGGCATGCCTTCCAGAGCACTAGGAGCAGTCACAGTCTGAGGATTTTGTGATTCAACCGACTGAGGATTTGGTGCACTAATGGTAGATGAAGCTGGAGGGGGATCCATAAAATCCAAGAAAGTATTCTCATCAAATCCACCACCAATATCACTGAAGAATGTTTCAGTTTGACTATTAGTCAGTTGTGTGAGCTGTAATCCTTCTTGATCATCACTTACTTGTTGATGGGTTACATTGGTTGTTTTTTGGACCAGGACACCTTTAGATCTTGATGATTCTCGTTTTTTGTTGATGGTTTCAGACATCAATCGCTTTGTAGCATTATCTGTCTTACCAGAGTAGGTTTTTAGTGATGACTCGGACTTATGTCCCGTAACTGTCATTATGTGCCTACTAGGAATATGCGCACTATCCAAGACATGCACTGTGGTAGCACTAGGGAGTGGTTAGTGTAAACCACGGAGAGTGATGCAGCCTTACTTATTTCTGTCATAAATGACCCAATCCTGTTATGTCCAAGAGGAATATTGTCATAAAAAATGCGATCCTTAGGGTCCTTTCTGGCCTTCTGGAACAGACGGGAGCAGTTGGGGTTGAGTCTTCTTATATACTTGACAAAAGATCTCACAGGACATTCCATAGATTCTGAAAAAGAACAACAAAAAATGTACATATTTCTTTAAACTTTATCATGATTGAATCATAACCTGTTATTTTGTCAATTTTCATAACTTTGTTTCTTTATTTAAATTCAAGTGTTTTAAAATATTCTGTCGTAATTTGTTTATAAGTCTGTGTCCCATTGAAATCTTACCTTATTTCCAACAGACATGTATTGCAAAAACAACTTAATCTGATATTAAAAAAAAACATTAGTTTGTACACCCATGACATACACATATTGTTTGTTGTAGGAAATTTGTTTACCTTTAACTTCATACATTCTTCCATCTGAAGATTTTTGTGAATCATCCTGGTGATTTTTTGTCAGTTCGTCTGTGGTCTTGTATACATACAAAGCGCCCTCATCGTCTCGGCCTACAGCAAAATCTTGTCGTGTCAGGGTAGTAAGATTCTCTCTCCCTCGCCTCCCAAAATGCAACATCAGGTCGATAAACACCTTTTTGAAGAAAAGAGTATTTAATTTTTCATGTCAGTTCATATTACACAATCAACCATCTATATTTTACTAAGAAATTCAGTGTTGAATGTAGAATATTTTAATTACTTGTATCTTACCTTGACCTAGATCAAACCAGTGAGATATATGACATATAGGTCATTGTCATTGATCACCCCCCCCCCCCCCCCCTTCAATGTAGTTACCTAATATGTAAATGGCCTTTTTAATTTAACATTGTTTTATTTTGCATATCTATAGAAATTTGTATATATGTACCTTATATTGCAATAGTTGGGCATCTTCCAAATTGCCCTGGAGAAGGTAATGATAGAGATTTTTTAAATCTCCATCGCTTACAGGTGGGTGGTGGTTGACAGCGGCTAGTCCCTGGCGTTTTAGCTCCTTAGACATCCCTTTGAATGCCTGCGAGGATTTTCGAAAGATGTTGTGATTTGTGATATCTATATTGTCAGATCTACACTTTTCAAGGTGTCGTTGCAACCCGTGCCTGTAAGAAATGAGCGTTGACTTCTTATACATGTCACCATTCTTGTTTCTCATTTCCATATAGAAACTTGACAGCTTCGAGTCCAAATCATCCTGTGTGAAATTTTCAAAGTCCGTGGCGTAATTTTTGGCTGATAGATATTCCCTGAACAGTTTTACAGATGCAGACCTGCCAACCTTTCAAATTCAAAAATAGTAATTTGGCCCATTTTTGAGCAAAAAAGAGTAATTCTTAACAATTCTTGCCAAATCTATTGCATCAAAAAGAGTAATTTGCTACTATTTCGAGAGAAAAAAGAGTAACGACCACCACAAAATAGTAAAGATTACTATAAAATAGTAGTAGTTGGCAGGTCTGCAGATGTCATAGTCGTCCTTTTCGTGTTCGCAGAGTCTATGTTGTCTATAATTCCTTTTAGTTCATCTCCGTCAACCGATGCAAACCGTGCAGTCGCCATTGTGTCAACAAACGTACGTTCGGTCATTCACGGGTGTTCGTTACAGCAATAGAGAAAGTCCGAGAGCACCCGAAAGATGAACGCTACGTCACATCTATTTATGGTAATGCGAGGTTTACAATATTATTGTAAATATTTATAGTGCGTCACGTGTTACGTTTTCAGCCAATGGAAAGACACGAATTACAATGAAAAATAATAAATCTATATGTAGGAGGTATCTATGTTCGGGAGGTATATAACTGTGTGTAGGAGGTATATATCTATATGTAGGAGGTATATATCTATATGTAGGAGGTATATATCTATGTGTAGGAGGTATATATCTATATGTAGGAGGTATCTATGTACGGGAGGTATATAACTGTGTGTAGGAGGTATAGATCTATTTGTAGGAGGTATATATCTATGTGTAGGAGGTATATATCTATATGTAGGAGGTATATAACTATATGTAGGAGGTATAACTATGTGTAGGAGGTATAACTATGTGTAGGAGGTATATAACTGTGTGTAGGAGGTATATAACTGTGTGTTGGAGGTATATAACTGTGTGTAGGAGGTATATAACTATGTGAAGGAGGTATATAACTGTGTGTAGGAGGTATATAACTATGTGTAGGAGGTATATAACTATGTGTAGTGGTATATATCTATATGTAGGAGGTATATATCTATATGTAGGAGGTATAACTATATGTAGGAGGTATATCTATGTGTAGGAGGTATATAACTGTGTGTAGGAGGTATATAACTGTGTGTTGGAGTTATATAACTGTGTGTAGGAGGTATATAACTATGTGTAGGAGGTATATATCTATGTGTAGGAGGTATATAACTGTGTTTTGGAGGTATATAACTGTGTGTAGGAGGTATATAACTATGTGTAGGAGGTATATAATTATGTGTTGGAGGTATATAACTGTGTGTAGGAGGTATATATCTATGTGTAGGAGGTATATATCTATATGTAGGAGGTATAACTATATGTAGGAGGTATAACTATGTGTAGGAGGTATATAACTGTGTGTTGGAGGTATATAACTGTGTGTAGGAGGTATATAACTATGTGTAGGAGACTAGGAGGTATCTATATATATGTAGGAGGCATAACTGTGTGATGGAGGTATATAACTATGTGTAGGAGGTATATAACTATGTGTAGGGGGTATATATCTATGTGTAGGAGGTATATATCTATATGTAGGAGGTATATATCTATGTGTAGGAGGTATATATCTATATGTAGGAGGTATCTATGTACGGGAGATATATAACTGTGTGTAGGAGGTATATATCTATATGTAGGAGGTATATATCTATGTGTAGGAGGTATCTATCTATTTGTAGGAGGTATATATCTATGTGTAGGAGGTATATATTTATATGTAGGAGGCATATATCTATGTGTAGGAGGTATATATCTATATGTAGAAGGTATATATCTATGTGTAGGAGGTATATATCTATATGTAGGAGGTATCTATGTACGGGAGGTATATAACTGTGTGTAGGAGGTATATATCTATATGTAGGAGGTATATATCTATGTGTAGTAGGTATATATCTATATGTAGGAGGTATCTATGTACGGGAGGTATATAACTGTGTGTAGGAGGTATAGATCTATTTGTAGGAGGTATATATATGTGTAGGAGGTATATATCTATATGTAGGAGGTATATATCTATATGTAGGAGGTATATAACTATATGTAGGAGGTATAACTATGTGTAGGAGGTATAACTATGTGTAAGAGGTATATAACTGTGTGTAGGAGGTATATAACTGTGTGTTGGAGGTATATAACTGTGTGTAGGAGGTATATAACTATGTGAAGGAGGTATATAACTATGTGTAGGAGGTATATATCTATGTGTAGGAGGTATATAACTGTGTTTTGGAGGTATATAACTGTGTGTAGGAGGTATATAACTATGTGTAGGAGGTATATAATTATGTGTTGGAGGTATATAACTGTGTGTAGGAGGTATATATCTATGTGTAGGAGGTATATATCTATATGTAGGAGGTATAACTATATGTAGGAGGTATAACTATGTGTAGGAGGTATATAACTGTGTGTTGGAGGTATATAACTGTGTGTAAGAGGTATATAACTATGTGTAGGAGACTAGGAGGTATCTATATATATGTAGGAGGCATAACTGTGTGATGGAGGTATATAACTATGTGTAGGAGGTACATATCTATGTGTAGGGGGTATATATCTATGTGTAGGAGGTATATATCTATATGTAGGAGGTATATATCTATGTGTAGGAGGTATATATCTATATGTAGGAGGTATCTATGTACGGGAGATATATAACTGTGTGTAGGAGGTATATATCTATATGTAGGAGGTATATATCTATGTGTAGGAGGTATCTATCTATTTGTAGGAGGTATATATCTATGTGTAGGAGGTATATATTTATATGTAGGAGGCATATATCTATGTGTAGGAGGTATATATCTATATGTAGAAGGTATATATCTATGTGTAGGAGGTATATATCTATATGTA
The DNA here is from genome assembly GCF_902652985.1 of Pecten maximus. Lineage (NCBI taxonomy): Eukaryota > Metazoa > Mollusca > Bivalvia > Pectinida > Pectinidae > Pecten > Pecten maximus. Next base: position 26,686,827 of record NC_047030.1, on the reverse strand, counting down.
GGAGGTATCTATGTACGGGAGGTATATAACTGTGTGTAGGAGGTATATATCTATATGTAGGAGGTATATATCTATGTGTAGTAGGTATATATCTATATGTAGGAGGTATCTATGTACGGGAGGTATATAACTGTGTGTAGGAGGTATAGATCTATTTGTAGGAGGTATATATATATGTGTAGGAGGTATATATCTATATGTAGGAGGTATATATCTATATGTAGGAGGTATATAACTATATGTAGGAGGTATAACTATGTGTAGGAGGTATAACTATGTGTAAGAGGTATATAACTGTGTGTAGGAGGTATATAACTGTGTGTTGGAGGTATATAACTGTGTGTAGGAGGTATATAACTATGTGAAGGAGGTATATAACTGTGTGTAGGAGGTATATAACTATGTGTAGGAGGTATATAACTATGTGTAGTGGTATATATCTATATGTAGGAGGTATATATCTATATGTAGGAGGTATAACTATATGTAGGAGGTATATCTATGTGTATGAGGTATATAACTGTGTGTAGGAGGTATATAACTGTGTGTTGGAGTTATATAACTGTGTGTAGGAGGTATATAACTATGTGTAGGAGGTATATATCTATGTGTAGGAGGTATATAACTGTGTGTTGGAGGTATATAACTGTGTGTAGGAGGTATATAACTATGTGTAGGAGGTATATAACTGTGTGTAGGAGGTATATATCTATGTGTAGGAGGTATATATCTATATGTAGGAGGTATAACTATATGTAGGAGGTATAACTATGTGTAGGAGGTATATAACTGTGTGTTGGAGGTATATAACTGTGTGTAGGAGGTATATAACTATGTGTAGGAGGTATCTATATATATGTAGGAGGCATAACTGTGTGATGGAGGTATATAACTATGTGTAGGAGGTATATATCTATGTGTAGGAGGTATATAGCTATGTGTAGGGGGTATAACTGTGTAGGAGTATTTTTTTTAATCATCATTTTGCACCATGAATCATCATTGTCATCACTTTTATCATCATTATACATCACCATCATTATCATCATCATCTTCATCCTCCTCCTCATGCACATACTTCTTTTACTTTCTGCATACAGCTTACTCATGTACATTTACATTGACACCTATTCTCACAAACATAACAGACTGACTTCAAAATAAACACAGATTACATTCCTTGCTTATTGATATAAATAGAATTTTTGAGGAGATGAAATACATTTAAGATTGAGTAAGGTGTTGTCAAGGCTATTTGGAAAAGAATAGTTAGTATATTATAATTCTATAAAGGGCATCCATTTTTTCCAATTTGTCTCAAATTTTGTTTTCATCAGACAAGTTTTACTAGAAATTATATATTTTTGTACATGGAAATGATCCTGAATCGTATTAAGGAGAGCGCTTAAATTAAGAGATTTGTGAAGACATCTAGACTTATAAACATAATGTTTAATAAGAATTAATATTTCAGTATCTACAACATTGGCATTAGAATGAACAATAGCAAATAAATGTGTTTCTTTCCCCCAGAGGGGAAGCAAAAGAATATACAGAAGAGATTACAATCTCTCTAACAAAGTCTGTACCTCTATACACTCCCATAAACAGTGAACAATTGTCTCCCTTTCCATATTACACAGTGTACATAAAGGACTAGGAATTAGATTGATATTGAAAAGAAAACTGTTTGTTACCAAAATGTGGTGTATAATCCTTACTTGAAACCATTGAAGCTTAGAACTTATTGTAATATTAAAAAAAAAATTAGTATATTTTTCCACTGCTGGCCATCAAAGTCAAAAACATCACTCCATTTCCAAATGCCAGTAGGGGCCCGGGTTGGAGCTGGTTTAATAATATTGTTGTAGAAGTCTTAAGACCCCTTTTTACTTTTAAAGATCATTTCAAGTAGAAGAGGTACATTGTATGAAAGGATGAGATAGTCCTAATGGATGGAAGTCCTGTTTCTGCAGGAAACTGTGACCAAAGATACTGTAAATAGTTGGTATTACCCGGTAATTTGAAATTCATGAAGAAACTCATCAATTGAAAAAAAACGTCAAATTATCATAATTTTTAACTAGGTAATTTATAGTACCAGTATTTGATAAAAGAAATAGTTATTTTCAACTTGAATGTCATTATTATACCATAAAGCATGAACTCTTATTGTGTGGTGTTATTCTTTTGAAATTAAGATCAGGCACAAGGAGAAACCCAAAATTATTTAAAAGTCTGATATCATTAACAATTTGAAAATAATTTCAACATCAACAGAACATGTGTGGGCTGGATGTTAAGATAAAAGCATTATATTGACATGTTCCTAAGACAGATGGAGTCATTTCTGTCGATAAAGACATTGAAATAATTGTTTATTACATGTTGTTTGTTTTTGTTCTGTTATGGAACCCAGCTTCTTCATGGTAACATAGATCTTGGTGTCAGTTGTGTTACATGTGAAGAAAGAAAATTCATTTTGTTTTTCGGCATAGCCGTCTAATTTTGTTTTGGCCCCGGATATGACGCGACATAATAATCATAATCTACTCTATTATTAGGAAGGAAATTATGATGTAAAATTTAAGCCAAAAAGAACATGTTTTGTTTACTGAGATGATAAAAGAGCTTCCAATAATGTGTCAAAACTTTCAAGTAATCTTTGTACTTCCTCACATCTTCATAATTCTAATATATGAGTTATTGTTTCTGGCTCAGAGTTGCATTGTATACATAATGGGGAGATAACTAGTCAAATTGTAAAAAAGAAATGAGTTAGTTGTTAGAGTAAGCATCTTTTACCTTTTTATATCCATGTATGCTCTTCAAATCTTCAAAACATAACTCTTTTCCTAAATATGTGAGTTATATGTAACCATCATATGGTCATTCATGTTGCTTATATTTCCCCAAATACAATGGTAACATACATGTAACAGATAGTTTCATAATTTAGTTCTTCATATTGTATACCATCAAATTCTTCATATTAACAGTATATATTGACCTACAGGGCATGCGTTCATTGAAATTGGATTATTATTGCCTTTACATGTATAAAGGTCAAAAAGATTAGATTGAATCAAGACAATTGTGTTACTCCAATAACAGTGATATCTTGGACACCTGAAATGTACAAGTCCAATTTCTACTCGCCTTTGTTGTTCGCTGATTATGGTTTACTATTGAAGAATGATGTTATTGCTTTAATTAAAGATTAATTTTTCCATAAAGAGGATGTATGCTTAATTAATCTGATGCAAAATTGGTTACCCAAAAATTCTTCTTTTAATTAATTGTCAACAGAAGCATATGTGCAATGGTTACATTAATGAAATTTTAATTGGATAATTAGATATTTTTTGGAATGTGAAAAAAAAAAAAAAAAAAAATACTGACAAATCATATTAAAAAAAAACTAAAACAAAAACAAATAAACAATTCATAATTGTAAGCATATTTATTTTCAGTTAAAACTTGGAATTTTTATAGGGGACAAGAAAATATTTAAGTTTATCAAAAAGTAAGTTTAAGTGATCGAGGATCAGCATTTTGGAGGTATATACATGTACACTGTACATTAGATGTACTAGCAGTATTTATCAGGTTACAGCTCACACATGTACACATACACACATGTACATCAAGTACAAACCTATACATCAGATTTACTTCCAGTATGTATCGGGTTACAGTTATGTAACATATGTACATCAGGTACAGGTCTGTACATCAGATGATGTTGAAATGTAATGTATAAGGTGTAAACCATCTTAACACTACTTTATTTTTTATTTTTTGCCAAAGCCATGAAGTATATGTCATTGTATCTGTAATCTCTAAAAGTAAGAGTAGTATTGTATTTTACTTTTAAGTTGAGGAGTCATAGTAGATAATTTTAAACCAGTGTACTTGATGGCTCAGTTCATTTAAGGAAGGTAAGTCATCACCCACACAATGTAGTTGACTAATAGGAACATTAGTAAAAAGAATTTGTATACAAAGTGCTGGTAAATCTAAATGTTGGTAAAACTGAAGGGCAGAGCGAAAAATCAGGGAGATGGAGAAGGGATGTCAGCAGAATTGATGGATCACCATGCAATACCCAAGTGAAAACATTAATAAAAGCTGGAACTGGCAAAGTACAAAATCAACTCTTTTGGTCACAATTGCTTGTAAATTATGCATTATCACATATTTTTGTTTTGTTTCTCAATCTATTTAAAAAGTGTGTTATAAGCAAAATTAATATGATTAACTACACATTATACAATACAATTTTAAGTACAAGAAGTATGTAGCAAAAAATAAAATAAAATATTTGATGCATTATAATGATTCCACTTTATGAAATAAATATAAACATATTTTTTTGAAAGTTAAAACAGCTAACTTCAGTATTAATTTTGGTTAGCTGTTTATTTTTAAATTATAACTTCGGAAAATTTTCATTTAATCTAATTATCAATATCTTAAGATAATTCCATTAAGATCATATCAATAATTGCAATCATATAAGATCTTTATAAAGAAATGTATTAATATCTAATAAATAAAAGAATTTTAGTGATAAATACATCTGTTACATTAAACTTTCAGACAATTTGGTAGGCACATAAAACAAGCTGGTAGGGCTTGGCACAACCACCTGTATTAACTTGCATTTTTGTATAATTATCATGCAAATTACATTATAAATGTATCTGACTGACATTATGACAAGATAACTGAATAATTTAACATACACCATCATATATAATGTACCGATCTTCATGGTATTCATGCCAAAATTGATATTAGATTATCTATGTTATATAATCTAAGGAAATAACATCATCCTTATTATATTGTCCAGGCTGATATGCACCTTTCAATCACATTTTTTAAATAAATCTAAGATATTTACTTGAAGTAGAAGTTGTTCTTAACCTTCATGAACATCATGTAATAATAATAATTGATAACTTTTAAAATTGTGTTAAAATGTAATAACACAAATATAATACAGTAGCTGTGATAATCTAAAATTATGTTTGGAAAATGAACTTATCACATGTGTGATGTATTCGAATATTTAATAACAGAACAGGCTTTCTCCTTATCATTCCATGTACATTGTGCAAGATAAAATCAGTACTATGTAAAAGTAAAATAAAACATGTTGAGAAATGTACAGGAGCAAGATCTTTGATAAATATACATCTATACCGTGACTGTTAATTAAAGTTTTTGAGAAGAAAAAAAAAATATAGTTATAGTTTCTGTGTACGTGTAGTTTAATTTTTATGAGTATATTATGGATATTATTGTAACTATTTTGAATAGGTTTGAATAACAAACCGATTATACAGTTCAAATTTACCTGAATATTGCGTTTACACGGAAATCGCATTATGATACACTTCTACTTTCACTTTTCACATATAATGGCCAAGTTACGTAACTGCGGCGAATTAAGTTTTTCCATATACCAGGGCCATTCGGAACACCTTGCCCGATTAGTGTGCCTCCCACAAAGCGGACGTTCCGTGTGGTCTCCGCACAGCTCGCTTTTAGAAAGCTCCGGGAAGTCTGATAGCCATGTTTGAATTTCACCGGATGTTTATCTACGGAAGAAACATAAACAAACACGATTTTGATATAGAATAGCCTAAAAACGAAATTCATTTTCTTGCCTAACTGAAGAAGATCGACTATCTGTCAGTAAGTGGCCAAAGAATATCAGCTTTCTTGTTGTGTTTGGCGACAAATGCTCATTTTCACCCGAAAATATCACAGATATCGCGACCAGGTAAGTTTACAATTTTATTATTTAAATCTATTTCGTCTTCTGCACGTTCCTACATCGTTTCACATTATATAGGTGAATAGGGGCCTACACATGTTAATATTAATACTTGATTACTTCGTGTTTCAGGGTTTTCATAATGAATTCATCACCGATTACAGTTTATACGGCCCGAGTTTAATTAACAAAGAACTGCTAGATCCACGTGTGTTTCAATCGTAAGTATTCAATTTACAGATTTATGCTACCATACGCCTGGGATTTTATAAGCATCCTGATTGATAGCACCCAAATATTGAGAACAAGAAGAATTTTATTTCTTTATTGACGAACTTCGACGTAGTTATATTGCATTTTTATTTCTGTCACGTAACGGTAAATTCGTAATATCTTTACTACATATTTCATGCATTTTGACAAATTTCCAATTAATTTTTATAACTTCGTTTTTCAATGGAATTTATTGAAATTTCACTTACATGTAAAGAATTATTTGGTTATTCATCTAATAATATTTACAGAATTTTTTGTAGTTGATTGCAAGAGATATTGCATAAAATTTCAAAAAAAAATAGCAATGACATTTTTAAGTTAGAATATAAGAACGAAAGTAACGTCACATTTCGGGCAACATGTGTATATCTATTTTAGGGAATATATGTAAAAATATCGGTAAATGAGCTAATAATTGTCTACTATAGTATATGGAATTTGAAGAAAATACATTCAAAAACGAAGTCAATAAAATCCATTGAAAATTTGTTGTATGTCATGATCATGATCAATTCATAAAAAAATGATCTCAAGAAATGATTGAATAAAAAAAATCTGTGTTTTGGAGTATTTTGATAGTAAGTTGCATAATTTAAGATGAAACAAACTGTCAGAGAATTCTGGAGTAGCTTGATTTTTATTAAAGTACTTATCCTTATAATTAAAAGTTTTATGTTGTAGCTTTAAACTTGTATACCTGTGGCTAGCTTTTCTTGATAAAAAGACTTCCAAGCAGACATGCATGTAATAAATGATAGTAAAGTGATCAGGTGCATATATAAGGAAAATTATCTACATTTTTATATTAAACAAATCTTCTCAATTATTCTAAGTTTTGATATAAAAAATATTTTAAAATTTTCTCTTTCTTCCAACAGATTATGCAGTACATTCTGAAGTGAGGGAAAGCTTAAAGATATTGCATTGTGGTCCGAATTGAGGGCAATGATTCGCATAAAGCAAATCAAAGTACTGAAAGTACTGTAGGAGGCGTTAATCAGATGTAAAAGGAGATATTTGAAATAAAGCAAGAATACAGATTAAACTGATATCAACATGACTAAACATTTCCACTTAAGTGTGTCAAACCAACCGGACATAATGGTTTTCACAGTCCTGATGAATGTAATGGTTTAGACTGTTCCGATGTACATAATGGTTTTAACCATCTTAAAAGTTGCAAACCTACTTCTAAATGTAGTTAAACATTTCTTATTTCAATCAAACCTTTACTTAAAAAGTCGAACATTTTAATTTTTTTCAAATCAACTTCTACTTAGGTACATGTCATTAACATTCATACTTTAAACCATCTTTTATACTTAAGTAGTTCAAAATTTGCATTTATGTGTTTAAAACAAACTTATATTTTATAGGCCTGGGTATTAGAAATGTCGAAACAATATGATATGCATTTCGATAAGTTATAACAATACACGATATGTATTGAAAATACAGCGAGTGTCTGCTACTTTTTTGTTGAAAGTGTGCAATGTCTTTCAATATCTTGTAAACAAAATTGTTTATTCCTTTCTATTTTGATCTTAGAATAATATCAAAATTAGATTGACGGCTTTTAAAAGTTATTACACTTTTTTTCCAACAAAGACCTCATTTTTAAGGACAATTATTTCAAAACTAGATATCAATTCCATCTATTTTAATAGATCCAATGGCAATATTAACAATAAACTGTGATTTGTGATTTGTTGCTTTTTAATTTACCACCAAGATGTAGATAATAGCCTAGTAGCTATAGGTACTGTATATAAATATACAGCGTTTTACATGCAAAATATTGAAGAAAACTTTCATATTTGATATCAATTCAATATGATTGTATAAGGCCCTTGGGGTGGGGAAAGAACCCTGGGCCTATTTTTACATCAGGATTGTGTTCATCTCTTGGTGTCCAGCAAGATTATGGAGTTGGGATCTGAATGGTTTCACAGATAAAACAAGAGGCCCAGAGGGCCTGTATCGCTCACCTGGTTTTATGAGATATGAAACAAGAATGATGCTTAAGTTTATTTATCAATATATCATAAGCATTTTATATGGGTACATGTACATTGGTTTATTGTTATTCTAAAAATGTCAATTTAGCGAAATTGACCTATTTTGGTCCCATCCTTCAGCCCCCGGGAGGTTAGCCCCAACATTCGTACAATTTTGAATACCCACCCCATAACCATGCTACCATACGAATGTAGGTTTTATACCAAATTGTGCAATTAATCCATGAAATGAAATTGACTTTGGGTACAAAACCATAGGGATTGCTACCATACCAATGTGAGTTATATCCATAACTTAGTTTCAGAGAAACCAATTGACCCCTTTTGACCCTGCCCCCGGGGGTCAACCCCACCATTTTTACAATTTTGAATCTCTACCCAAAAGGATGCTACCAGTCAAGTATGAGCTATATCGATTGCTTAGTTTCAGAGAAGAAGTTATTTCTGTCAATTGAGCCAAATTGATCCCTTTTGAGCCAACAATTGAATTGCAATTTATGGATAATTTTTGATTTTGGCAAGAAAACATTCTTTAAAGGGCATGTCTGCATCATTTTTAATAATTTGCCCTTGAAACTTCGCACACACCTTGATTAAGAGCCGGTTCTTTAAAATGTGAATGAAGGTCAAGGTCAGAGAGATAAACTCAATATTTGTAGCCAGTCACACATGTTACATGTATCTGTTTGCCAAATATCTAACCTTCGTGTGTATGTGCAGTTTTGGGTCATTTTTTTTTCATTTTGGTAGGAATTTCTTTTTAAAAGTGCCATATCTGCGTCATTTTGATTATTTGACCTTGATACATTGCACACAACTTTAAAAGGGCCGATTCTTTAAAATGTGACCCAAATTAATGATTTTGAAAGAACTTTGAATTTTCTTCATCATTTGACCCCCGCGACCTTGAATGAAGGTCAAGGTCAAATATAAGTATAACATTTGTAGCCAGCCATACGTTATCTATGCGTCAAACATCAAGCCTTCATGTGTATATTAAAGATAAAAGAGCAGAAACCTTTATTCTGCAGTTTTGAATTATTTTTTAATTTTGGCTGGAGAAAATAGCTTTATGATTCTTTTCCAAGTGCCATATCTTTCTGCCATATTTTTATCTGATGACAATAAAATATGCACATTCTGTTTCAGTGGACTATGTTCTTTCATACGAAATGAAAAAAATAATCAATATAAGATTTTTATTTTTGACATTCGAACCCATAACAAGTCGTTGGCCTTGACATTCTCTGACAATATATCATTGAGAAAAGTCTGCCCTAACCACGTGCTAACCAATTTCCAATGAAAATGTAACAAATTATGCTAAAATATGTGTGATGAGTTTCCTACATAAACTATAGTAAAATGTATCCTCTCCCCAGGGAGAATGGGACACATAGGGGGCCATGAAATTAACAATTTTGATAAAAACAGCTTAAGAATCTTTTGTACACCATTCTGCGATATCTTGGTCTTAAGAAGAAGACCGACGCATGACGACAGATCAAATTATAATGGTGTATATTATGAGCTGAATGTCAAAGGATTGTAAACTCTGTACAAATTGTATTATATTATCAGGCAGTCAGCCTAAATGTATGTTTCATATCTACCATATTAGAAGTTTGATGTTTTGTACGATATACACGTATATATATACTTAATTTTTACACATACATTAAAGGAGTTAGCTACTTTCATAAATTAAGATGTTTTTTCTAGAGTTTACTAGGCCGGATGAAATATGATCATGAGCAATCAGTATGGTAAATATGAGATTTGATAAAATGCCTCTCGTAGTCAACCAATCTTGATCACTCAACTTCTTTTTGTAGGAGTCAATATTATATGTAGGAGAATTAAACTCTTGCGATGTCTGTTGCACATAAGTACAAAGAAATACATTATCACTTAAGCCGAAAAAATTCACACTTAAGTAGCAATAACACATAATAGTCAAAAACCCAATATATGTGATCAGTGATAAGAAACAGTACTTATAAGCATTTTTGGCAATTTATCCTGAAACAGCTATAGCCTTCCATATTTGACATCCCACAGATTGTTGCTTGTATATATATATAGTTTTAAAGGTCAACATTGGAAAAAACCTAAATGGTTATACATGAATCCATAATGAATAGAATTATTGACAAAAAAGTTTCATTTATTTTCACACTTTCTGGAGACCAATAAGGAGATTGATGATCATTTTAAGGGATTTGTTCGTGACATGAAAATCAAACATTTTTAATGAAATTTCAAAAGCAAATAAAGATTTATTTTGAAAGTTATGAGGAATATTGATATTTGAGAAAGTCTTATATTATATGGATTGTATATCGATTGCCAATAGATATACATGTATTTATCATTTTACATGAAAACAACAAAAAGTTATATTACATGAAAACAACAAAAAGTTTTACTAATACGTTAAAATGCAATTGGTATACATTTTGTTAATCTACAATTATTGTTTAAATATTCTATGTAATACAAACATTTCACAGCTTGGTGCATACAAATGTATATATATATATTACATGAAAACATTTGAAAAGGTTGAATCGTGAGCTGAATAATATATAAATAAGACAAGCTGGTTCAATAATAATTTAGCATTTTCATATATATTACGAGTGTGAGTAGCTACTGCAGTAAACCTTATCACAAAAATCCAGATTCAGTCTCTGTCGGGGAAGGTACAGCACAAATGACCACCACGACAGATATGTGCCAGTTTTCTTAGTTTTAAAAAATAAACGATCGAATTCCATCACGCCATCACGTAGGTCTACCGATTCATAGATTTGAAACACAGGGACTTCGATCAGTTATCGCAGTAATCCGAAGGGTTCTGGTGTTGATATCGCCTTAAAGCTGATTAAAGTCTGCATATAGTATATAGCAAGATCGTCAGAAAATTCGGACTATAATCGCAGTAGATATTGTGATTTTGTGGTCTGGCCAGGCTTGAACAACTTATCGTAAACAGTTTCGTCCTAAATAAACAAACGCTTATTTCAGTGGGTCAGCAAACAGATTTAAACTTTGTAAGCAACTTGCCTTTAATTCATAATGATAGGTATTAATTTCTAGCGACAATCATCACACTTTGATGCTTCGTGTGAAGCCCGTGTCCACGTGCCTCCATTTTGACAGAGTGCTCGCTCACGTAAACAGACGGAACAAGTGATCGCTAAATATCTGACCAAATCTCATAAAATCTCGTGAACAAACTACTAAGTTGTAAACAAAAGAAATGTTGTTAGCCAAATACCCGGAGGGTATTATGAAAATCGGGAATTTGTTTGCGCTTGGTTGTTATGCCGTCTTTATTCCTAGTAGTTAAACAAGTGTCCTCTGTAAAGTAACGTCAGAATATCGCAGTTATCTCCCTTCAATCAGTATTTTCGATATAGATTTGCAAAAATCGATGCAGGTGTAGATATTTACAAGACATTATTCTTATTGTTTATTCAAAATAGTTCCTGAAATGTTCACAACATTATCAGCATAGTTAAAGGGACATCACGGTAAACCAATTTTTATTTTGTATTTTTTCATATTATTGGGTAGACTCTATATCTTTAAAAAATATATCCTTATGAACAATAACCATTCGAATTTGATGATATATGTCAGGGACGTATATAATATATATATATGTCCCTGTATATGTATATAAAAAACATCAATTATTAATTTTAAAAAGGTTATCACAATTCGTTGATCAATAGTCTGAATATGCAAATTTTGAGACATATACGATAACACGTATGCGCACAACACACTAAAACACCTGAAAACAAAAATGGCTTCCAATGTGAATCGACTGCGGTTGAAAACGATAACAGCTACCGCAATGAAGAAAATAATTGGAAAATGGGTCAAACACAATCCTAGAATTAAACTGGGGAAGCAGTACAATACAGTTCGAACATGAAAACAGCAGTAATACGGACGCTGCTCGTATTCTGCTTGATTGCTGGATAGTAGGTCATGACAATCTCGGTAATATGTACACAAACTCGGTAATATTTATACAGTACAGTCTGTACCAGTACATCGCTACCGTCACTATACTATATGTACGGTGTTTACACTTATTTACACATAAATATATGTGCCGGAATATATACAGAACGTGTTATTTAACATTTAAACCACTGTATAATATCATTGTCCAACTAATAATTCGCCTTGTAAACTATCGTGTTTTGTGTTGCCTCGATTTCAAAACAGTTACGTGATGATTTAAAAATAATTTCCGCGCTAAATTTAGAGGGGGATTCCCAACTAAATCAAGTGGTCAAGCTGGACATGAGGATCGACTGTGAACATTGGGACAGCACAGAAACATAACTGGAAAGGAACAAAACACGTACATTCATTGAAAATTACAACGTTTTTACCGTGATGTCCCTTTAATACTTTTCTGTGCACATCTACTTTGAATGACTGACTACAATGACGTGCCTCATACTTGGACTAATAAGCGAATCATTACCCCTAGTTACAGAAATTACCACCAGAGGTCTCAAATTCCGGGCTTCCGCCGAAGAGAAATTTATACTGAATATACCTTTTTTCATGTAATAGCACTTTATTTGTAGTCTTGATAGTTTTCATAAATGTATATATAGTTCAACTACATCATATATGAACCGAAAGAAACTACAAAATGAACTGTGAAAGGAAATATAACGAAAATGAAAGTGAGAGATTGTGACGTCACAACTCGTAGGTGATTGTAATATGGCAGGCGTAAACGCCTCCATAAAAAGGAATGAAGAGAATCAGACATTTTATTTTTCGAATTCACACTTACTTGGATTTGACCAGTTTAAGCAAGCAACATTATGCATATACCATACTTCATTGTATTCAGTATGCATTTATGCATTGTTTTTTATTTACATTTTGTTGTTGTGTTTCCTCAAGAGGAATTATGATTCAACAATTTTTACAAATGTTATTGCCCTTTTTATTTAGAATAGTATATTTTTTTTGTCTGGATCTCCTACATACACATGATATAAAATTGTGTTTTCCTGCTTGAAAAAAATATTAGAATAATTTATCAAAAGTTATTGCCCTTATACATAGATGTCCATCTGTAAATCGTTAACCTCACCCTTAAACAAATTTCGAGCTTATTAGATCAAGACTTTGCTATGGCATGAAATTATACTAAGTGGAATTGTGATTGGATAACTAATCTTGTATTTCAATGTTTGTTTTCACTTGATACAATTGTGCATTTCTCTTAGGAATGGGACTGATGTATGTATTGTTTAAGCATGCAGTATTCTCATTTAAGCTTATCTCCTATATTTTCAGAACTAATTTCCTACACCATTAAATTAAGTCCCTTTTTTTGGTAATTTTTTCCTACTTTTTCAGTACTTTTTTGATACTTTTTCAGTACAAATTTCCTACTTTTTTAGTACTATTTTCCTACTTTTCTAGTACTTTTTTCCTACTTTTCCACTACTTTTTCAGTACTAATTTCCTACCTTATTGGTACTTTTTTCCTACTTTTTCAGTCCTAATTTCGTTCTTTTCAATACCATTTTCCTACTTTTTTGATACTTTTTCAGTACAAATTTCCTACTTTTTTAGTACTATTTTCCTACTTTTCTAGTACTTTTTTCCTACTTTTCCACTACTTTTTCAGTACTAATTTCCTACCTTATTGGTACTTTTTTCCTACTTTTTCAGTCCTAATTTCGTTCTTTTCAATACCATTTTCCTACTTTTTTGATACTTTTTCAGTACAAATTTCCTACTTTTTTAGTACTATTTTCCTACTTTTCTAGTACTTTTTTCCTACTTTTCCACTACTTTTTCAGTACTAATTTCCTACCTTATTGGTACTTTTTTCCTACTTTTTCAGTACTAATTTCCTGCTTTTTCTGTACCATTTTCATACTTTTTTTTGTACTTTTGTACTTTTTTTGTACTTTATGGACTTACCTGTAAAAGTACTAAAAAAGTATAAAAGCACAAAAAAGTACACCATCAATTTGGCCCTGTGCACTTTATACTATTATTGTACTTTTAATGTACTTTTTCTGTACTATATTTGTGCTTTTTCTGTACTTAATGAAAACAATAAAATGTACTAAAGGTATACTTTTGTTAGACTTTTTTTGTACTTAAGTACTTTTTTTGACTCAATTTGGAACCGTGTTGGAATATCGGTTCCAAATTGAGTAAAAAAAAGCATACTTTTTCTACGCTTTTTTAGTACTTTTTTCCCATACTTTTTTTGTACTTTATTTCGGTGTGGGTGCATGTCTACATTACAGGACTCTTATACTGAAATATAAATGATAAACAGCCAAGTTGATTCCCACACACTAACTACATTGTAGGTCAGGTATTCATTATGACATAACAAGACTCACTATCAGACCTGTTCACACATTTCAATGAAATAACAATTTTGTTGAAGCTGGTTAAAATATTTTCAAAATTGTTTCCCATTACATTGTAGGAAAAAATGATAAAACACCACAAAGTGTGATGCAGAGCGAAATGCAATTTCCAAGCTGGACAGTCTGTTCAAGGATAATGGAAAACTATGACACAATCCATTCAAAAAAAATTATAAAACTTTTAATTGAAATTCTTTGCTCATGAAGATACAGTTAGAATTTTGTTAGGTTTCAGTGAACCAGTTGTTAATAATAATTATTTTTCGAAAAAAAAAATAATCACCTAATTTTAAATTGTCATGTCTTTATTGTTTGGAAAATGTTAGAAAAAGGGTCTGGCAAGAATCTTCATAGGTTATCTCCCTTGTGTAACAAACTTCAATACCAAATTCAATGATAATTGTTCTTACTAGCAAAATCCAAACTATTTTTTCCAGGCCAACTGTAATGTACATGTCATTTTCATCACTATAAACTAACTTTATCATTATATTTAAAGAATGACATGCAGACAAAAAAGTGGAAATCTAAAATATTTACTTATCAATTCATGTCTGTCGAGCATTTCCAATCAGTCAAAGATACTATACGTTTCAATGATGCTAACTTTCCTTACAAAGTGGGATACAGATGTTATCACTGCCTCCCTCGGCATTGTTGTTCTCAGTAAGATGATCGACCAATTTGGTACTTGGTTACAAATATATCCTTGGAGGGTACCAAATGTTCACAGCTACTGGAGGTTCATGAAGTTAGAATCACCTGTAATGAGATAAAGAAAGTTAATTTCTGAACAATATAGGAAATATCCACTATAAATTAATGGTAATAAGCATACAAAAAGAATGTAGCAGAAGGGGAGAGGTCTGAATGCCAGTGGACAGTTCACAGAAATTGTCCAGAGTTTGGAGGCCCTAGTTAGGGCTTTTCACCTATTGTTTCTGTTATGTTTATTAGGGCTTTTCACCTAAGTGGTGAAAAGACCTATTGTTTTTGTTCTCAACTTCTGTTTATTATTATTATTATTAGGGCTTTTCACCAACTGGTGAAAAGACCTATTGTTTCTGTTATGTTTATTATTATTATTATTTTTCTTCTTCTGCATTCGATTTTGTGAAAGACGGTTAGCAAATATGGTATATATTATGTTTAAAGTGATGTATGTATGTTTTATTGCAAGGTCTGAAGATGGTGATAAAACAAAATTAAGTAGGTCAGAAAATTCAAAATGGCCGCCTTGAGGTCATACCTAAAATGTTTAAAATCAACATAACTCAAAAAGTATTCAAGTTACAAGAGTCATGTTATGATATTATCTTGCAGTACCTTTGGGGCTAACTTTTATAAAATTACAAGTTAAAGGTCAGAGGTCAAATAAAAAGCTCGCCTGGGGTACTTTAGATTT